>NC_091294.1:68415626-68570626 GCF_038502225.1 Cherax quadricarinatus | reverse complement strand
TATCATGTACTTTCGTAGTGTAGGATGACTTGGAGTGTTGTTATCATGTAGTAGTGTAGAGATGACTTAGTGTTATTGCCTCATGTATGATAGTGTATGAGATGACAGGTATTTATTATCATGTATAGTAGTGTAAGATGACAGAGTGTTATTATCATATATAGTAATAGATGACAGAGTGTGTGCTCCTTATATGGTAGTATGAATGACAGAGTATTTATTATCATGTAACAATGATGTAGGATAACAGAGTGTTATTATCATGTATAGTAGTAACCAGAGATGACAAGAGTGTTTATTTATCATGTAGCAATGAGTATGAGATGACAGATATTCTTATCTGCTTATAGTACAGAGATGACAAGAGTATTTATTATCATATATGTAAATAGTATAGGAATGACAGAGTGTTATTTATCATATATAGTAATAGAATGACAGAGTATTTATTATCATGTATGATAGTATAAGATAGCAAGAGTATTTATTATCATATATGATAGTGTAGAATGACAAGTATTATTATCATATATAGTATGTAAGATGGCAAATGTTATTATCATATAGTAGTGTAAGATGACAGAATATTGTGTATCATGTATAGTAATATAAGATCACAAGTGTTATTATCATGTAATGAGTGATACAGAGATGACTTAGTATTAATATATATGGAAAGTGTAAGATGACTTAGAAATTTATTATCATAACCTTGATAGTAGGAATGACAGAGTATTATTATCATGTATATTAGTGTAGAGATGACAGAGTATTGTTATGATAACATAATAATTACAAGATGAAAGGTATTATCATAACATAGTAGTAATAAGATGACAAGTATTATTATTATATGTATGATAGTACAGAATGACAAGTATTTATTAAATATCTATCAAGTAGCAAAATAACAAATTATTTATTATATATAGCACACTAGAGATACTTGAGAATTTATTATGCCATAGTAGTAGCAAGATGACAGAGTGTTATTAATATATATAATAGTACAGGGCCAACCAAGTATTACTAACTATACATTATAGTAGCAGAGATGACAAGTATTTATTATTATAACATAACGCAGAGATATGGGAGTTATTGTATGTACATAGTAGTGTAGAGATGACAGAGTGTTGTTATTATATATGGTAGTGCAGGATGACAGAGTATTTATTGTATACACGTATAGTGTAGGATGACAGAGTGTTCTTATCATTTATGAAGTAGTGCAGAGATGACAGGGAGTATTTGTTTGCATATATATTAGTAGGATGACAGGTATTGTCATCACATGGCTCAATGCAGAATGACATGTGTTGTTATTATGTATGGAAATTATGTGAGATGACAGGGAGATTTATTATCATGTATGATAATTACGAGATGACAAGTGTTGTTATCATGTATGTAGTAGCAGGATGACAGGTATTTATTTGTGATGTATAATAAGTTGCAGGATGAGAGGGTGTTATCATGTATGGTAATTAATAGGATGACCAGGTGTTATTATTATGAATGGTGAGTGTGGGATGACAGGTGTTGTGTAATGTGAATGGTGAGTGCAGGATGACAGGTGTTGTTATTATGTATGAGTAGAGTAGAGGAATGACAGGTGTTTGTTATTATGTATGGTAGCGCAGGATGACAGAGTGTCATCATGTATGCAGTGCTGGGATGACAGGTGTTTGTTATTATGTATAGTAGTGTAGGATGACTTAGAGAGTTTTATATCATGGTAGTGTAGGATGACTAGGTATTTATTTACCATGTATGGGAGTGTGGAATGACAGAGTGTTGTTATGATGTATAATAGTGCAGGATGAAAGTCTTATTTATCATGTGTATGGTTGTGTAGGATGACAGGTGTAATTGGTAGGAATAGTGAGTGTGAGATGACAGGTATTTGTTAATGTGTATCGTGAGTACAGAGTTGACAGGTGTTGTTGTATGTATGGTAGAAGTAGAAAAGACAGAGTGTTATTATTATGTATGGGAGAAGTATGAGATTGACAGAGTGTTGTTATTATATATGGTAGTGCAGGATGACAAGTGTTTTATCATATATAGTAGTACCAGAGATGACAGAGTGTTATTATTATGTATAGTAGTGCAGGATGACAGAGTATTTATTATCATATGGTAGTATAAGATAACAAATTATTTATTAATATATGTAGTGAAATTAGCAAGATGACAAGAGTATTTGTATATATATGATAGTGCAGGATGACAGAGTGTTGTTAATATGTATAGTAAGTGTAGAACCAAGCAGAGTATTTGTGTTATAGCGATGAGATGGCAAGAATTTATTATTATGCATAGTAGTGAGATGACAGAGTATTTATTGTGTATAGTAGTGCAGAGATGACAAGTGTTATCATGAATAGTAGTAACAAGATGACAGAGTATTTATTATATTATGTATAGTAGTACAGAGATGACATATGTTATTGTGTATCATGTATAGTAGTAAAGAATGTAACAGAATGTTATTATCATGTATAGTAGTACAGGAGAAGCAGAGTGTTATTATCATATGAAGTAGTATAGAGACAACAGAGTATTTATTATGTATATAGTAGTGCACCAGAATGGCAGTGTTTTATCATATATAGTAGTACAGGAATGACAAGTATTGTGTATATATATGGTACAGAGATGCAAGTGTTGTATCATATGTAGTAGTGTAGAGATAACCAGGTATTATTGTATGTCATGTGGTAGTGTGGGATGACAGTCTTGTTGTCCATGTATGGTAGTGCAGGATGACAGGTGTTGTTATCATGTATGGTAGTGTAGGATGACAGGTGTTGTTATTATGTATGGTAGTGTAGGATGGCAGGTGTTGTTATTATGTATAGTTGTCCAGGACGACAGGTGTTGTTATCATGTGTGGTAGTATAGGATGGCATGTGTTGGTATTATGTATTGTAGTGTAGGATGACAAGTGTTGTTATCATGTTTAGTAGTGTAGGATGATAGGTGTTGTTATTATGTATGGTAGTATAGGATGACAGGTGTTGCTACTCATGTGTGGTATTGCAGGATGACAGGTGTTGTTATTATGTATGCTGGTACCCAGGATGACAGAGTGTTATTATCGCCATGGTAGTGCAATATGACAGGTGTTATTATGTATGGTAGTGCAGGACGACAAGTATTTATTGTATTATGTAGTAGTGTAGAGATGACACGTGTTGTTATTATACATAGTAGCCTGAGATGACAGAGTATTTATTATTATGTATAGTAGTGTAGGATGACAGGTATTTATTGTATGTATAGTAGTGTATGATAGCAGAGTATTTGTTATATCATGTATTGTAGTGTAGAGATGACAAGCATTATTATTATGTAGTAGTGTGAGATGACAGAGTGTTGTTATTATGTATAGTAGTGCAGGATGACAGAGTATTATTATCATGAATAGTAATGTAGAGATGACAGAGTATGAATTTTATGTATGGTAGTGCAGGATGGCAGGTGTTATTATCATGTATGGTAGTACCAGAGATGACAGAGTGTTATTATCATGTATGGCCAGTATGAGACGACACAAATTATTTATTATTATGTATGGTAGTAGGATGACAGTATTTATTGTCATATATGATTAATACTGAATGACAGGTATTGTTATTATATGTAGTGCAGGATGGCAGGTATTGTTATCATGTATGAAATGAGTATGGGAATGACGTGTTATTATTAATATGTATATAGTAGTACAGAGATATGTAGAGTATTATCATGTAGTAGTGTAGAGATGACTTAGAGTGTTATTATTATATATGTAAGTAAAGTACAGAGATGGCAAGTGTTATTGTATGTAAAGAAGAGTGAGTATAGAGATGAGAAGGTGTTATTTATCATATATGTGTGTAGAGATGACAAACTATTTATCATATATAGTAGTACTGAAGAGCAGAGTATTTATTGTGTGTATAGTAGTACTGAGATGACAGAGTGTTATTATCATGTACCCAAGTCTTGCTTATAACAGTGTTGTTATTATGTATGGTAAGTGCAGGATGACAGAATTGTTATTGTATTATATGTATGGTAGTGTAGGATGACAGGTGTTATTGTATGCACATGGTAGCGCAGGATGACAGTGTTGTTATTATGTATGAAGAGTAGTGTAGGATGACAGGTATTTATTATTATGCATATGGTAGTGTAGGATGACAAGTGTTATTATCATGTATTATAGTGTGAGATGACTCAGTGTTGTTATTATATGGTAGTGCCAGGATGACAGTGTTGTTATCATGTATGGTAGTGCAGAGATGACAGAGTATTGTTAATATGTATGGTAATGCAGGATGACAGAGTATTTGATAATATGTATGGTAGTGTAGGATGACAAGTGTTATTGTGCCCTTGTAGTGGGTAGGATGACAAGTGTTATTATGCTCTTATGGTAGTATGAGATGACAGAGTATTTTTATTATGTATAGTAAATTGCAGGATGACAAATTATTTATTTATTATTATATATAGTAGTGTAAGATGACAAATGTTATTATATAACATTAGTGCAGAGATGACAGGTGTTATTTATTACTCATGTGAAGAGTAGTGTAGGATGACAAGTGTTGTGTGTATGTGAAGTGTAAGATGGCAAGAGTGTTATTGTATGTATAGATTTTGCTCCAGAGACCGACAGAGTATTTGATATCATGTGTGAAAGTAGTACAGAGATGGCATGTATTGGTAATATATATTATGGCCTGTGAGATGACAAGTATTTGTTATCATGTTTAATGATATGAGATGATAGAATATTTATTATGTATAGTAGTATAATGTAATAGATATTATTATGTATAAAAGTAGTAGATGACAAGAGTATTTATTGTATATATATAATGATGCAGAATGACAAAGTGTTATTATATATAGTAGTATAGAATGACTTAAGTATTTATTATTATATATAGTAGTACAGAGATGACAAGTGTTATTTAATATATATAGTAGTACAAGATGACAAGTATTGTTATTATATATGGTAGTGCAGGATGACAGTGTTGTTATTATGCCATGGTGAGTGCAGGATGACAGTGTTGTGTATATGGTAGTGTAGGATGACAGTGTAGTGTATGTATGTTAGCCTGGGATGACGGAGTGTTATTATATATGGTAGTGCAGGATGACAGGTGTTGTTAGTATATGGTAGTGCAGGATGACAGGTATTTGACCCATTATATATGTAATTGCTGCAGGATGACAAGTGTTGTTATTATATAATAGTAGTGGATGAGCAAGTATTATTATGTATGTATATTGAGTGCAGGATGACAGGTGTTGTTTTTATATATGGTAGTGCAGGATGACAGGTGTTGTTATTATATATGGTGGAGTGCAGGATGACAGGTGTTGTTATTATGTATGGTAGTGAGATGACAGGTATTTGTTATTATATATGGTAGTGTAGGATGACAGGTGTTGTTATTATGTATGGTAGTGTGGGATGACAGGTGTTTATTATTATGTATGGTGGCCTGCCAGGATGGCAGGTGTTGTTATTATATGGTAGTGCAGGATGACAGGTATTTGTTATTATATATGTTGGTGCAGGATGACAGGTGTTGTTATTATATATGGTAGTGGGATGACAGAGTGTTGTTAATGTGGCATATATATGGTAGTGCCAGGATGACCAGGTGTTGTTATTATATGTGGTAGTGCAGGATGACAGGTGTTGTTATTATATATGGTAGTCTTGGGATGACAGGTGTTATTATATATGATAGTGGGAGGATGACATTTATTTGTTATTGTATGGTAGTGCAGGATGACAGAGTGTTGTTATTATATATGGTAGTGCAGGATGGCAAGTGTTGTTATTATATATGGTAGTGCAGGATGACAGGTGTTCTTTATTGTGTAAAGTAAAGTCTGGAGATGGCAAAGGTATTATTATATGGTGAGTGGGGATGAGAGATGTTGTTATTATGTATATGGGAGTGCAGGATGACAGGTGTTGTTAGCCTGCAGTAGTGCAGGATGACAGGTGTTGTTATTATATAGTGAGTGCAGGATGACAGGTGTTGTTATTATATATGGTAGTGCAGGATGTGGGTGTTGTTATTATATGGTAGTGCAGAATGACCAGGTGTTGTTATTATATAGTGAGTGCAGGATGAGTGTTGTTATTATATATGGTGGTGGAGGATGACAGGTGTTGTTATTATGTATGGTAGTGTAGGATGACAGGTGTTGTTATTATATATGGTAGAGTGCAGGATAACAGGTGTTGTTGTATATATGGTAGTGCAGGATGACAGGTGTTATTGTATGTATGTGAGTGCAGGATGACAGGTGTTGTTGTCCACATATGGTAGTGCAGGATGTGAGTGTTGTTATAATATATGGTAGTGCAAGGATGACAGAGTATTTTTGTATGTATGGTAGTGCAGGATGACAGGTGTTGTTACACTATATATAGTAGTGCAGGATGACAGGTGTTGTTATTATATATGGTAGTGCAGGATGACAGAGTATTTGTTATATATATGGTGAAGTGCAGGATTACAGGTGGTATTGTAGTGTATGGTAGTGCAGGATGACAGGTGTTGTTAATATATATGGTAGTGCAGGATGACAGGTGTTGTTATTATGTATGAAGTGAGCTGCCCAGGATGACAGGTATTGTTGTACCTGTAAGTAGTGCAGGATGACCAGAGTGTTGTTGTATATATGGTAGTGCAGGATGACAGGAGTATTTGTTATATATGAGGGTAGTGCAGGATGACAGCTATTTATTTATTATATATAGTAGTGCAGGATGACAAGTGTTGTTTATTATATATGGTAGTGCAGGATGACAGCTTATTTGTTATTATGTATGGTAGTGCAGGATGACAAGTGTTGGCATATCATGGTGGTGCAGGATGACAGAGTATTATTATATATATAGTATGTAAGATGACAAGTATTATATGTATGAAGTAAGTGAGATGAAAACAGAATCTTATTATTATAAATAATGATACAGAATGACAAGTATTATTATATATATATATAATGAGTACAAGATGACAGAGTATTATTTATTATATATCAAATAGTACAGAGATGCAGTGTTATTATTATATATAGTAGTACAGAGATGACAGAATGTTATTGTGAGTGTAGGATAACAAGTGTTTATTATTATATATAGTGAAGTGCAGGATGACAGAGTATTGTTAATATATGGTACTGCAGGATGACAGTGTTGTTATTATATATGGTAGTGCAAGGATGACCAGGTGTTGTTATGTATATATATGGTAGTGCAGGATGACCCAGGTGTTGTTATTATGCTGTGGTAGTGCAGGATGATGATGTTGTGTATTATATATGGTAGTGCAGGATGACAGGTGTTGTTATTATATGGTAGTGCAGGATGACAGGTATTCATTGTATATATGGTAGTGCAGGATGACAGGTGTTATTATTATATATAGTAGTACAGGATGACAGCTGTTATTATTATATATAGTAGTGGAGAGGATGACAGGTGTTATTATTATATATAGTAGTACAGGAATGACTTAAGTATTTATTGTATATATAGTAGTACATAATGAACAAGTATTATTATTATATATAGTAGTACCTAGAATGACAAGTGTTATTAATATATAAGTAGTAGAGATAAGCAAGTATTTATTATATATAGTAGTACAGGAATGACTTAAGTGTTATTAATATATATATAGTGATACAAGATGACAAGTATTGTTAATATATATATAATAGTAGAGATAACCAAGAATGTTATTATTATATATAGTAGTGCAGGATAACAAGTATTATTATATATATAGTAGTACAGAGATAACCGTGTACTATTATATATTAGTACAGGATGACAGGTATTTGTTATTATATGGTAGTACAGGATGGCTTAGGTGTTATTATTGTATATGGAAGTGCAGGATGACAGAGTGTTGTTATTATATATGAGTAGTGCAGGATGACTGAGTATTTATTGTATATGGTAATTGCAAGGATGACAGAGTATTTGTTGGCCATATATGGTAGTACAGAGATGACAGATGTTGTTATTATATAGTAGTGCAGAGATGACAGAGTATTTATTATTATATATGAAGCAGTACAGAGATGACAGAGTATTGTATATATAGTAGTGCAGAGTGACAAATTATTTGTGTATATGGTAGTGCAGGATGACAGGTGTTGTTATTATATGGTGAGTGCAGAATGACAGGTGTTGTTATTATATATGGTGGTACAGGATGACAGATTATTTGTTATTATATATGGTGGTGCAGGATGACCAGATTGTTGTTATTATGTATGGTAGTGTAGGATGACAGGTGTTGTTATTATATATGGTAGTGCAGGATGACAGGTGTTGTTATTATATGGTAGTGCAGGATGACAGGTGTTGTTATTATGTATGGTAGTGCCAGGATGACAGTGTGGTATTATATATGGTAGTGCCAGGATGACAGGTGTTGTTATAATATATGGTAGTGCAGGATGACAGAGTGTTTTTATTATGTATGGTAGTGCAGGATTAGGAGTGTTGTTAATATATATGGTAGTGCAGGATGACAGGTGTTGTTATTATATATGGTAGTGCAGGATGACAGGTATTTGTTACTAATATATGGTAGTAGGATGACAGAGTATTTGTTATTATGTATGGTAGTGCAGGATGACAAGAGTGTTGTTATTATATATTACAGGATGACAGAGTGTTGTTATTATGTATGGTAGTGCAGGATGACAGAGTGTTGTTATTATATATGGTAGTGCAGGATGACAAGGTGTTGTTGTATTATATATGGTAGTGAGATGACAGGTGTTGTGTATATAAATAGTAATGCAGAGATAACCAGAGTGTTATTGTATATATATGAGTACAGAGATGACAGAGTATTTATTATTATATATAGTAGTACAGAGATGACAGAGTATTTATTGTATATATGGTAGTGAGATGACTTAGCTGTATTGTATACTCCTATGTAGTGCAGAGATGACAGAGTATTTGTTATTATATATGGTAGTGCAGAGATGACAACTGTTGTTGTATATATGTAGTGAGATGACAGAGTATTTCATTATTCTCTATGAAAGTGATGCTGAGATGACAGGTATTTATTATTTCATGGTAGTGTGAGATGACAGGTTTGTTATTATACTGTGGTAGTGCAGGATAATAAGTCTTGGTATTATATGGTAGTGCAGGATGACAGGTGTTGTTATTATGTATGGTAGTGCAGGATGACAGGTGTTGTTATTGTATGGTAGTGCAGGATGACAGGTATTTATTATTATATATGGTAGTGGGATGACAGGTATTTGTTGGTAGCCTTGTATGGTAGTGCAGGATGACAGGTATTTGTTATTATTATATATGGTAGTGCAGGATGACAGAGTATTTGTTATTATTATGTATGAAGTAGTGAGATATGTATGTTATTATATATGGTAGTGCAGGATGACAGGTGTTGTATTATATATGGTAGTGCAGGATGACAGGTATTTGTTATTATATATGAAGGTAGTGCAGGATGACAGAGTGTTGTTATTATATGGTAGTGAAGGATGACAGGTGTTGTTATTATACATGGTAGTGCAGGATGACAGGTGTTGTTATTATATATGGTAGTGCAGGATGACAGGTGTTGTTATTATATATGGTAGTGCAGGATGACAGATATTGTTATTATATGGCGGTGGGATGACAGGTATTTGTTGCCACATATGGTAGTGGGGTGACAGGTGTTTGTTGGCTATATATGGTAGTGCAGGATGACAGGTGTTATTATTATATATGGTAGTGATGCAGAGATGTAGGTATTGTTAATATACATAGTAGTGTAGAGATGACAGTGTTATTGTGTATGTATGGTAATTGAGATGACAGGTGTTGATATCATGTGTGGTAGTAGAGATGACAGGTATTTATTTATTACATGTGTAGTAGTGTAAGATGACAGAGTATTTGTTATCATATGTATATGGTAGTAATAAGATGACAGAGTATTTATTGTGTGTAGTAGTACAGAGATGACAGTGTTGCTATCATGTATGGTATTGCAGGATGACAAGAGTATTTTTATTGTGTGTATGCTAGTACAGGATGACAAGTATTATTGCTTGCCTCATGCATGGCTAGTACAATATAACCAGAATATTATGTATAGTAGTACTGAGACGACAGGTGTTATTATTATGTATATTAGTGTAGGATGGCACGTATTTGTTATTATGCATGTGTGTACACTAGAATGACAGAGTGTTATTGTATATATATAGTAGTATAGAGATGGCAAGTATTGTGTATATATAGTAGTGTATGACAGAGTATTTATTCTCATGTATTATAGTGAATGACTTGAGCATTTATTATTATGTATGTAGTATGAATGACTTGGAGTGTTGTTATGTAAGTAGTGCAGGATGACAGGTGTTGTTATCATGAATGGTAGTGTAAGGATGACAGGTGTAATTTTATGTATGGTGGTGCAGGATGGCGGGTTGTTGTTATCATGTATGGTAGTGGGATGACAGGTGTTGTTATCATGTATGGTAGTGTGGGGACGACTGGTGTTGTTATTGTAACCTTGTGGTAGTGCAGTTGACAGGTGTTGTTGTCTCATGTATGGTAATGCTGGATGACAGGTGTTGTTATTATGTATGGTAGTGCAGGATGGCAGTGTTGTTATCATGGTAGTGTAGGATGACACGTGTTGGTATTATGTATGGTAGTGCAGGATGACAGGTGTTATCATATATGATAGTGTAAGATAACAGGTATTGTTAATATGTATGGTAGTGCAGGATGACAGGTGTTGTTATGCATGTAGTAAATTATGAGATAAAGAAAGTATTTATTATCATATAGTATTGTAAGATGACAAGTGTGCCCTATCATGTATATTAGTGCTGAATTGACAAATGTTATTATATGTATAGTAGTAGAGATGACAGAGTATTTATTATCATATACTTTAGTACAGAATGAACAGATATTTATTAATATATATAGTAGTACAGAGATGACAGAAGTATTATTAATATATATGGTAGTGCAGAGATGACAAAAGTATTTATTATGTATACATAGTAGCACACAGGATAACAAATTATTTATTAATATATATATAGTAGTGTAAGATGACAAGTATTATTAATATACACATAATGAAATGTAAGATAACAAGTATTATCATGTATTATAGTAATAAGATGACTAGTATTTATTATGTATGGTAAGTGAGATGACAGTGTTATTATCATGTATAGTAGTACAGGAATGACAGAAGTATTTATTGTATAACATAGTAGTACAGAGATGACTTAAATTATTTATTATTATATATAGTAAGTGTAGAGATGACAGAGTATTGTGTATATGGTAGTAAGATGACAAGTGTTATTATGTATAGTAGTAGCAAGATGACAAGTATTTTAATATATATAAGTAGTAAGATAACAAGTATTATTAATATATATGGCCAAATATAAGATAACAAGTGTTAATATGTATAGTAGTACAGGAATGACCAAGTATTATTATCACAATATAAGTAGTATAAGATAACAAATGTTATTAATATATATAAGTAATGTAAGATAGCAGGTATTTATTATTATGTATGAATTGCTCCAGAGACGGCAAGTATTTATTATCATGTGTGGTAGTATAGGATGGCATGTGTTGGTATTATGTATTGTAGTGTAGGATGACAAGTGTTGTTATCATGTTTAGTAGTGTAGGATGATAGGTGTTGTTATTATGTATGGTAGTATAGGATGACAGATGTTATTATGTATGGTAATTGGATGACAGAGTGTTATTATATGTATGTTAGTGAGATGACAGGTATTTGTGTATATATATAGTAGTGTAAGATGACAGTATTATTGCTTGTATGTATGTGCTCAGAAGAGCAAATTATTTATTATATAGTAGTAGAGATGACAAATTATTGTTATTATATATAGTAGTACAGAATGACAGAGTATTTATTGTATATATAGTAGTGCAAGATGACTTAGGTATTTATTAATATATATATAGTAGTGAGATGACAGAGTATTTGTTATATGTATGTGATGTGAGATAAACAAAATTATGAATTATTATGTATATTGCGCAGGATGACAGAGTATTTATTGTATATATGGTAGTGCAAGGATTGACAGAGTGTTATTATTATATATAGTAGTGCAGGATGACAAGTATTGTTATTATATAACAGTACTACAGGATGACTTAAGTATTGTGTACTATATGGTGAGTGAGATGGCAGAGTATTGTTATTATATATGGTAGTGCAGGATGACAGGTGTTGTTATTATATATGGTAGTGCAGGATGACAGGTGTTGTTATTATATATGGTAGTGCAGGATGACAGGTGTTGTTATTATATATGGTAGTGCAGGATGACAGGTGTTGTTATTATATATGGTAGTGCAGGATGACAGGTGTTGTTATTATATATGGTAGTGCAGGATGACAGGTGTTGTTATTATATATGGTAGTGCAGGATGACAGCTGTTGTTATTATATATGGTAGTGCAGGATGACAGGTGTTGTTATTATGTATGGTAGTGCAGGATGACAGGTGTTGTTATTATGTATGGTAGTGCAGGATGACAGGTGTTGTTATTATGTATGGTAGTGTAGGATGACAGGTGTTGTTATTATGTATGGTAGTGCAGGATGACAGGTGTTGTTATTATGTATGGTAGTGCAGGATGACAGGTGTTGTTATCATGTATGGTAGTGTAGGACGACTGGTGTTGTTATTATGTATGGTAGTGCAGGATGACAGGTGTTGTTGTCATGTATGGTAATGCTGGATGACAGGTGTTGTTATTATGTATGGTAGTGCAGGATGGCAGGTGTTGTTATCATGTATGGTAGTGTAGGATGACACGTGTTGTTATTATGTATGGTAGTGCAGGATGACAGGTGTTATCATGTATGGTAGTGTAGGATGACAGGTGTTGTTATTATGTATGGTAGTGCAGGATGACAGGTGTTGTTATTACGTATGGTAGTGTAGGATGAGAGGTGTTGTTATCATGTATGGTATTGTAGGATGACAGGTGTTGCTATCATGTATGGTAGTGCTGGATGACAGGTGTTGTTATTATGTATGGTAGTGCAGGATGACAGGTGTTGTTATCATGTACTTTAGTGCAGGATGACAGGTGTTGTTATTATGTATGGTAGTGCAGGATGACAGGTGTTGTTATTATGTATGGTAGTGCAGGATGACAGGTGTTGTTATTATATATGGTAGTGCAGGATGACAGGTGTTGTTATTATATATGGTAGTGCAGGATGACAGGTGTTGTTATTATGTATGGTAGTGCAGGATGACAGGTGTTGTTATTATATATGGTAGTGCAGGATGACAGGTGTTGTTATTATATATGGTAGTGCAGGATGACAGGTGTTGTTATTATATATGGTAGTGCAGGATGACAGGTGTTGTTATTATATATGGTAGTGCAGGATGACAGGTGTTGTTATTATATATGGTAGTGCAGGATGACAGGTGTTGTTATTATATATGGTAGTGCAGGATGACAGGTGTTGTTATTATATATGGTAGTGCAGGATGACAGGTGTTGTTATTATATATGGTAGTGCAGGATGACAGGTGTTGTTATTATGTATGGTAGTGTAGGATGACAGGTGTAGTTATTATGTATGGTAGCGCAGGATGACAGGTGTTGTTATTATATATGGTAGTGCAGGATGACAGGTGTTGTTATTATATATGGTAGTGCAGGATGACAGGTGTTGTTATTATATATGGTAGTGCAGGATGACAGGTGTTGTTATTATATATGGTAGTGCAGGATGACAGGTGTTGTTATTATATATGGTAGTGCAGGATGACAGGTGTTGTTATTATATATGGTAGTGCAGGATGACAGGTGTTGTTATTATATATGGTAGTGCAGGATGACAGGTGTTGTTATTATATATGGTAGTGCAGGATGACAGGTGTTGTTATTATATATGGTAGTGCAGGATGACAGGTGTTGTTATTATATATGGTAGTGCAGGATGACAGGTGTTGTTATTATATATGGTAGTGCAGGATGACAGGTGTTGTTATTATATATGGTAGTGCAGGATGACAGGTGTTGTTATTATATATGGTAGTGCAGGATGACAAGTGTTGTTATTATATATGGTAGTGCAGGATGACAGGTGTTGTTATTATACATGGTAGTGCAGGATGACAGGTGTTGTTATTATATATGGTAGTGCAGGATGACAGGTGTTGTTATTATATATGGTAGTGCAGGATGACAGGTGTTGTTATTATATATGGTAGTGCAGGATGACAGGTGTTGTTATTATATATGGTAGTGCAGGATGACAGGTGTTGTTATTATATATGGTAGTGCAGGATGACAGGTGTTGTTATTATATATGGTAGTGCAGGATGACAGGTGTTGTTATTATATATGGTAGTGCAGGATGACAGGTGTTGTTATTATATATGGTAGTGCAGGATGACAGGTGTTGTTATTATATATGGTAGTGCAGGATGACAGGTGTTGTTATTATATATGGTAGTGCAGGATGACAGGTGTTGCTATCATGTATGGTATTGCAGGATGACAGGTGTTGTTATTATGTATGCTAGTGCAGGATGACAGGTGTTGTTATCATGCATGGTAGTGCAGTATGACAGGTGTTATTATGTATGGTAGTGCAGGACGACAGGTGTTGTTATTATGTATGGTAGTGTAGGATGACACGTGTTGTTATTATGCATGGTAGCGCAGGATGACAGGTGTTGTTATTATGTATGGTAGTGTAGGATGACAGGTGTTGTTATTATGTATGGTAGTGCAGGATGACAGGTGTTGTTATCATGTATGGTAGTGCAGGATGACAGGTGTTGTTATTATGTATGGTAGTGCAGGATGACAGGTGTTGTTATTATGTATGGTAGTGTAGGATGACAGGTGTTGTTATTATATATGGTAGTGCAGGATGACAGGTGTTGTTATTATATATGGTAGTGCAGGATGACAGGTGTTGTTATTATGTATGGTAGTGCAGGATGACAGGTGTTTTTATGTATTGTGACAGGATATGACAGGTGTTGTTATAATATATGGTAGTGCAGGATGACAGGTGTTGTTATTATGTATGGTAGTGCAGGATGACAGGTGTTGTTATTATATATGGTAGTGCAGGATGACAGGTGTTGTTATTATATATGGTAGTGCAGGATGACAGGTGTTGTTATTATATATGGTAGTGCAGGATGACAGGTGTTGTTATTATATATGGTAGTGCAGGATGACAGGTGTTGTTATTATGTATGGTAGTGCAGGATGACAGGTGTTGTTATTATATATGGTAGTGCAGGATGACAGGTGTTGTTATTATATATGGTAGTGCAGGATGACAGGTGTTGTTATTATGTATGGTAGTGCAGGATGACAGGTGTTGTTATTATGTATGGTAGTGCAGGATGACAGGTGTTGTTATTATGTATGGTAGTGCAGGATGACAGGTGTTGTTATTATGTATGGTAGTGTAGGATGACAGGTGTTGTTATCATGTATGGTAGTGCAGGATGACAGGTGTTGTTATTATGTATGGTAGTGTAGGATGACAGGTGTTGTTATTATGTATGGTAGTGCAGGATGACAGGTGTTGTTATGGTATAGGTACAGGTGTTGTTATTATGCATGGTAGCGCAGGATGACAGGTGTTGTTATTATGTATGGTAGTGTAGGATGACAGGTGTTGTTATTATGCATGGTAGTGTAGGATGACAGGTGTTGTTATCATGTATTGTAGTGTAGGATGACTGGTGTTGTATGGTATAGGATATGTTATATGGTAGTGCAGGTTGACAGGTGTTGTTATTATGTATGACAGTTGTTATTATGTATGGTAGTGCAGGATGACAGGTGTTGTTATCACATGGTAGTGCAGGATTGTTATCATGTATGGTAGTGTAGGATGACAGGTGTTGTTATTATGTATGGTAGTGCAGGATGACAGGTGTTGTTATTATGTATGGTAGTGCAGGATGACAGGTGTTGTTATTATGTATGGTAGTGCAGGATGACAGGTGTTGTTATCATGTATGGTAGTGCAGGTGTTGTTATTATGTATGGTAGTGCAGGATGACAGGTGTTGTTATTATGTATGGTAGTGTAGGATGACAGGTGTTGTTATTATGTATGGTAGTGCAGGATGACAGGTGTTGTTATTATGTATGGTAGTGCAGGATGACAGGTGTTGTTATTATGTATGGTAGTGCAGGATGACAGGTGTTGTTATTATGTATGGTAGTGCAGGATGACAGGTGTTGTTATTATGTATGGTAGTGTAGGATGACAGGTGTTGTTATTATGTATGGTAGCGCAGGATGACAGGTGTTGTTATTATATATGGTAGTGCAGGATGACAGGTGTTGGTATTATGTATTGTAGTGTAGGATGACAAGTGTTGTTATCATGTTTAGTAGTGTAGGATGATAGGTGTTGTTATTATGTATGGTAGTATAGGATGACAGATGTTATTATGTATGGTAGTGCAGGATGACAGGTGTTGTTATTATGTATGGTAGTGCAGGATGACAGGTGTTGTTATTATGTATGGTAGTGTAGGATGACAGGTGTTGTTATTATATATGGTAGTGCAGGATGACAGGTGTTGTTATTATATATGGTAGTGCAGGATGACAGGTGTTGTTATTATATATGGTAGTGCAGGATGACAGGTGTTGTTATGAGTTATGGTAGTGCAGGATGACAGGTGTTGTAGTGCAGGATGACAGGTGTTGTTATTATATATGGTAGTGCAGGATGACAGGTGTTGTTATTATATATGGTAGTGCAGGATGACAGGTGTTGTTATTATATATGGTAGTGCAGGATGACAGGTGTTGTTATTATGTATGGTAGTGCAGGATGACAGGTGTTGTTATTATATATGGTAGTGCAGGATGACAGGTGTTGTTATTATATATGGTAGTGCAGGATGACAGGTGTTGTTATTATATATGGTAGTGCAGGATGAGAGATGTTGTTATTATATATAGAAGTGCAGGATGACAGGTGTTGTTATTATATATGGTAGTGCAGGATGACAGGTGTTGTTATTATATATGGTAGTGCAGGATGACAGGTGTTGTTATTATATATGGTAGTGCAGGATGACAGGTGTTGTTATTATATATGGTAGTGCAGGATGACAGGTGTTGTTATTATATATGGTAGTGCAGGATGACAGGTGTTGTTATTATATATGGTAGTGCAGGATGACAGGTGTTGTTATTATATATGGTAGTGCAGGATGACAGGTGTTGTTATTATATATGGTAGTGCAGGATGACAGGTGTTGTTATTATATATGGTAGTGATGACAGGTGTTGTTATTATATATGGTACAGGATGACAGGTGTTGTTATTATATATGGTAGTGCAGGATGACAGGTGTTGTTATTATATATGGTAGTGCAGGATGACAGGTGTTGTTATTATATATGGTAGTGCAGGATGACAGGTGTTGTTATTATATATGGTAGTGCAGGATGACAGGTGTTGTTATTATATATGGTAGTGCAGGATGACAGGTGTTGTTATTATATATGGTAGTGCAGGATGACAGGTGTTGTTATTATATATGGTAGTGCAGGATGACAGGTGTTGTTATTATATATGGTAGTGCAGGATGACAGGTGTTGTTATTATATATGGTAGTGCAGGATGACAGGTGTTGTTATTATATATGGTAGTGCAGGATGACAGGTGTTGTTATTATATATGGTAGTGCAGGATGACAGGTGTTGTTATTATATATGGTAGTGCAGGATGACAGGTGTTGTTATTATATATGGTAGTGCAGGATATTATATATGGTAGTGCAGGATGACAGGTGTTGTTATTATATATGGTAGTGCAGGATGACAGGTGTTGTTATTATATATGGTAGTGCAGGATGACAGGTGTTGTTATTATATATGGTAGTGCAGGATGACAGGTGTTGTTATTATATATGGTAGTGCAGGATGACAGGTGTTGTTATTATATATGGTAGTGCAGGATGACAGGTGTTGTTATTATATATGGTAGTGCAGGATGACAGGTGTTGTTATTATATATGGTAGTGCAGGATGACAGGTGTGGTTATTATATATGGTGTGCAGGATGACAGGTGTTGTTATTATATATGGTAGTGCAGGATGACAGTGTTGTTATTATATATTAGTTGACAGGTGTTTTTATATATGGTAGTGCAGGATGACAGGTGTTGTTATTATATATGGTAGTGCAGGATGACAGGTGTTGTTATTATATATGGTAGTGCAGGATGACCGGTGGTGTTATTATATATGGTAGTGCAGGATGAGAGGTGTTGTTATTATTATATATGGTAGTGCAGGATGACAGGTGTTGTTATTATATATGGTAGTGCAGGATGACAGGTGTTGTTATTATATATGGTAGTGCAGGATGACAGGTGTTGTTATTATATATGGTAGTGCAGGATGACAGGTGTTGTTATTATATATGGTAGTGCAGGATGACAGGTGTTGTTATTATATATGGTAGTGCAGGATGACAGGTGTTGTTATTATATATGGTAGTGCAGGATGACAGGTGTTGTTATTATATATGGTAGTGCAGGATGACAGGTGTTGTTATTATATATGGTAGTGCAGGATGACAGGTGTTGTTATTATATATGGTAGTGCAGGATGACAGGTGTTGTTATTATATATGGTAGTGCAGGATGACAGCTGTTGTTATTATATATGGTAGTGCAGGATGACAGGTGTTGTTATTATATATGGTAGTGCAGGATGACAGCTGTTGTTATTATGTATGGTAGTGCAGGATGACAGGTGTTGTTATTATACATGGTGGTGCAGGATGACAGGTGTTGTTATTATGTATGGTAGTGTAGGATGACAGGTGTTGTTATTATGTATGGTAGTGCAGGATGACAAGTCTTGTTATTATATATGGTAGTGCAGGATGACAGGTGTTGTTATTATGTATGGTAGTGCAGGATGACAGGTGTTGTTATTATGTATGGTAGTGCAGGATGACAGGTGTTGTTAGTGCAGGATATGTTATTATATATGGTAGTGCAGGATGACAGGTGTTGTTATTATGTATGGTAGTGCAGGATGACAGGTGTTGTTATTATATATGGTAGTGCAGGATGACAGGTGTTGTTATTATATATGGTAGTGCAGGATGACAGGTGTTGTTATTATGTATGGTAGTGCAGGATGACAGGTGTTGTTATTATACATGGTGGTGCAGGATGACAGGTGTTGTTATATATGGTAGTGCAGGATGACAGGTGTTGTTATTATATATGGTAGTGCAGGATGACAGGTGTTGTTATTATATATGGTAGTGCAGGATGACAGGTGTTGTTATTATATATGGTAGTGCAGGATGACAGGTGTTGTTTATATATGGTAGTGCAGGATGACAGTGTTGTTATTATGTATTGTGTAGGATATTATATATGGTAGTGCAGGATGACAGGTGTTGTTATTATATATGGTAGTGCAGGATGACAGGTGTTGTTATTATATATGGTAGTGCAGGATGACAGGTGTTGTTATTATATATGGTAGTGCAGGATGACAGGTGTTGTTATTATATATGGTAGTGCAGGATGACAGGTGTTGTTATTATATATGGTAGTGCAGGATGACAGGTGTTGTTATTATATATGGTAGTGCAGGATGACAGGTGTTGTTATGCAGGATATGTTATTATATGGTAGTGCAGGATGACAGGTGTTGTTATTATATATGGTAGTGCAGGATGACAGGTGTTGTTATTATATATGGTAGTGCAGGATGACAGGTGTTGTTATTATATATGGTAGTGCAGGATGACAGGTGTTGTTATTATATATGGTAGTGCAGGATGACAGGTGTTGTTATTATATATGGTAGTGCAGGATGACAGGTGTTGTTATTATATATGGTAGTGCAGGATGACAGGTGTTGTTATTATATATGGTAGTGCAGGATGACAGGTGTTGTTATTATATATGGTAGTGCAGGATGACAGGTGTTGTTATTATGTTAGTTATATTATGGTAGTGCAGGATGACAGGTGTTGTTATTATATATGGTAGTGCAGGATGACAGGTGTTGTTATTATATATGGTAGTGCAGGATGACAGGTGTTGTTATTATATATGTTAGTGCAGGATGACAGGTGTTGGTATGGTAGTGCAGGATGACAGGTGTTGTTATTATATGGTAGTGCAGGATGACAGGTGTTGTTATTATATATGGTAGTGCAGGATGACAGGTGTTGTTATTATATATGGTAGTGCAGGATGACAGGTGTTGTTATTATATATATGGTAGTAGTTACTATATATGGTAGTGCAGGATGACAGGTGTTGTTATTATGTATGGTAGTGCAGGATGACAGGTGTTGTTATTATATATGGTAGTGCAGGAGGACAGGTGTTGTTTATTATATATGGTAGTGCAGGATGACATGTTATTATATATGGTAGTGCAGGATGACAGGTGTTGTTATTATATATGGTAGTGCAGGATGACAGGTGTTGTTATTATATATGGTAGTGCAGGATGACAGGTGTTGTTATTATATATGGTAGTGCAGGATGACAGGTGTTGTTATTATATATGGTAGTGCAGGATGACAGGTGTTGTTATTATATATGGTAGTGCAGGATGACAGGTGTTGTTATTATATATGGTAGTGCAGGATGACAGGTGTTGTTATTATATATGGTAGTGCAGGATGACAGGTGTTGTTATTATATATGGTAGTGCAGGATGACAGGTGTTGTTATTATATATGGTAGTGCAGGATGACAGGTGTTGTTATTATATATGGTAGTGCAGGATGACAGGTGTTGTTATTATATATGGTAGTGCAGGATGACAGGTGTTGTTATTATATATGGTAGTGCAGGATGACAGGTGTTGTTATTATATATGGTAGTGCAGGATGACAGGTGTTGTTATTATATATGGTAGTGCAGGATGACAGGTGTTGTTATTATATATGGTAGTGCAGGATGACAGGTGTTGTTATTATATATGGTAGTGCAGGATGACAGGTGTTGTTATTATATATGGTAGTGCAGGATGACAGGTGTTGTTATTATATATGGTAGTGCAGGATGACAGGTGTTGTTATTATATATGGTAGTGCAGGATGACAGGTGTTGTTATTATATATGGTAGTGCAGGATGACAGGTGTTGTTATTATATATGGTAGTGCAGGATGACAGGTGTTGTTATTATATATGGTAGTGCAGGATGACAGGTGTTGTTATTATATATGGTAGTGCAGGATGACAGGTGTTGTTATTATATATGGTAGTGCAGGATGACAGGTGTTGTTATTATATATGGTAGTGCAGGATGACAGGTGTTGTTATTATATATGGTAGTGCAGGATGACAGGTGTTGTTATTATATATGGTAGTGCAGGATGACAGGTGTTGTTATTATATATGGTAGTGCAGGATGACAGGTGTTGTTATTATATATGGTAGTGCAGGATGACAGGTGTTGTTATTATATATGGTAGTGCAGGATGACAGGTGTTGTTATTATATATGGTAGTGCAGGATGACAGGTGTTGTTATTATATATGGTAGTGCAGGATGACAGGTGTTGTTATTATATATGGTAGTGCAGGATGACATGTGTTGTTATTATATATGGTAGTGCAGGATGACAGGTGTTGTTATTATATATGGTAGTGCAGGATGACAGGTGTTGTTATTATATATGGTAGTGCAGGATGACAGGTGTTGTTATTATATATGGTAGTGCAGGATGACAGGTGTTGTTATTATATATGGTAGTGCAGGATGACAGGTGTTGTTATTATATATGGTAGTGCAGGATGACAGGTGTTGTTATTATATATGGTAGTGCAGGATGACAGGTGTTGTTATTATATATGGTAGTGCAGGATGACAGGTGTTGTTATTATATATGGTAGTGCAGGATGACAGGTGTTGTTATTAATTATGGTAGTGCAGGATGACAGGTGTTGTTATTATATATGGTAGTGCAGGATGACAGGTGTTGTTATTATATATGGTAGTGGAGGATGACAGGTGTTGTTATTATATATGGTAGGATGACAGGTGTTGTTATTATGTATGGTAGTGCAGGATGACAGGTGTTGTTATTATATATGGTAGTGCATGGTGTTGTTATTATGTATGGTAGTGCAGGATGACAGGTGTTGTTATTATATATGGTAGTGCAGGATGACAGTGTGTTATTATGTATGGTAGTGCAGGATGACATTATATATGGTAGTGCAGGATGACAGGTGTTGTTATTATATATGGTAGTGCAGGATGACAGGTGTTGTTATTATATATGGTAGTGCAGGATGACAGGTGTTGTTATTATATATGGTAGTGCAGGATGACAGGTGTTGTTATTATGTATGGTAGTGCAGGATGACAGGTGTTGTTATTATGTATGGTAGTGCAGGATGACAGGTGTTGTTATTATATATGGTAGTGCAGGATGACAGGTGTTGTTATTATATATGGTAGTGAAGGATGACAGGTGTTGTTATTATATATGGTAGTGCAGGATGACAGGTGTTGTTATTATATATGGTAGTGCAGGATGACAGGTGTTGTTATTATATATGGTAGTGCAGGATGACAGGTGTTGTTATTATATATGGTAGTGCAGGATGACAGGTGTTGTTATTATATATGGTAGTGCAGGATGACAGGTGTTGTTATTATATATGGTAGTGCAGGATGACAGGTGTTGTTATATATTGTAGTGCAGGATGACAGGTGTTGTTATTATATATGGTAGTGCAGGATGACAGGTGTTGTTATTATATATGGTAGTGCAGGATGACAGGTGTTGTTATTATATATGGTAGATGCAGGATGTTACAGGTGTTGTTATTATATATTGTAGTGCAGGATGACAGGTGTTGTTATTATATATGGTAGTGCAGGATGACAGGTGTTGTTATTATATATGGTAGTGCAGGATGACAGGTGTTGTTATTATATATGGTAGTGCAGGATGACAGGTGTTGTTATTATATATGGTAGTGCAGGATGACAGGTGTTGTTATTATATATGGTAGTGCAGGATGACAGGTGTTGTTATATATATGGTAGTGCAGGATGACAGGTGTTGTTATTATATATGCAGGATGACAGGTGTTGTTATTATATATGGTAGTGCAGGATGACAGGTGTTGTTATTATATATGGTAGTGCAGGATGACAGGTGTTGTTATTATATATGGTAGTGCAGGATGACAGGTGTTGTTATTATATATGGTAGTGCAGGATGACAGGTGTTGTTATTATATATGGTAGTGCAGGATGACAGGTGTTGTTATTATATATGGGTGCAGGTGTTGTTATTATGTATGACAGGTGACAGGTTGTTATTATGTATGGTAGTGCAGGATGACAGGTGTTGTTATTATATATGGTAGTGCAGGATGACAGGTGTTGTTATTATATATGGTAGTGCAGGATGACAGGTGTTGTTATTATATATGGTAGTGCAGGATGACAGGTGTTGTTATTATGTATGGTAGTGCAGGATGACAGGTGTTGTTATTATGCAGGATATGGTAGTGCAGGATGACAGGTGTTGTTATTATATATGGTAGTGCAGGATGACAGGTGTTGTTATTATATATGGTAGTGCAGGATGACAGGTGTTGTTATTATATATGGTAGTGCAGGATGACAGGTGTTGTTATTATATATGGTAGTGCAGGATGACAGGTGTTGTTATTATATATGGTAGTGCAGGATGACAGGTGTTGTTATTATATATGGTAGTGCAGGATGACAGGTGTTGTTATTATATATGGTAGTGAAGGATGACAGGTGTTGTTATTATATATGGTAGTGCAGGATGACAGGTGTTGTTATTATATATGGTAGTGCAGGATGACAGGTGTTGTTATTATATATGGTAGTGCAGGATGACAGGTGTTGTTATTATATATGGTAGTGCAGGATGACAGGTGTTGTTATTATATATGGTAGTGCAGGATGACAGGTGTTGTTATTATATATGGTATGGTAGTGCAGGATGACAGGTGTTGTTATTATATATGGTAGTGCAGGATGACAGGTGTTGTTATTATATATGGTAGTGCAGGATGACAGGTGTTGTTATTATATATGGTAGTGCAGGATGACAGGTGTTGTTATTATATATGGTAGTGCAGGATGACAGGTGTTGTTATTATATATGGTAGTGCAGGATGACAGGTGTTGTTATTATATATGGTAGTGCAGGATGACAGGTGTTGTTATTATATATGGTAGTGCAGGATGACAGGTGTTGTTATTATATATGGTAGTGCAGGATGACAGGTGTTGTTATTATATATGGTAGTGCAGGATGACAGGTGTTGTTATTATATATGGTAGTGCAGTAGTGGATGACAGGTGTTGTTATTATATATGGTAGTGCAGGATGACAGGTGTTGTTATTATATATGGTAGTGCAGGATGACAGGTGTTGTTGACATTATATATGGTAGTGCAGGATGACAGGTGTTGTTATTATATATGGTAGTGCAGGATGACAGGTGTTGTTATTATATATGGTAGTGCAGGATGACAGGTGTTGTTATTATATATGGTAGTGCAGGATGACAGGTGTTGTTATTATGTATGGTAGTGCAGGATGACAGGTGTTGTTATTATATATGGTAGTGCAGGATGACAGGTGTTGTTATTATATATGGTAGTGCAGGATGACAGGTGTTGTTATTATATATGGTAGTGCAGGATGACAGGTGTTGTTATTATATATGGTAGTGCAGGATGACAGGTGTTGTTATTCTATAGGTGATGACAGATGTGTTGTTATTATATATGGTAGTGCAGGATGACAGGTGTTGTTATTATATATGGTAGTGCAGGATGACAGGTGTTGTTATTATATATGGTAGTGCAGGATGACAGGTGTTGTTATTATATATGGTAGTGCAGGATGACAGGTGTTGTTATTATATATGGTAGTGCAGGATGACAGGTGTTGTTATTATATATGGTAGTGCAGGATGACAGGTGTTGTTATTATATATGGTAGTGCAGGATGACAGGTGTTGTTATTATATATGGTAGTGCAGGATGACAGGTGTTGTTATTATATATGGTAGTGCAGGATGACAGGTGTTGTTATTATATATGGTAGTGCAGGATGACAGGTGTTGTTATTATATATGGTAGTGCAGGATGACAGGTGTTGTTATTATATATGGTAGTGCAGGATGACAGGTGTTGTTATTATATATGGTAGTGGAGGATGACATTATATATATGGTAGTGCAGGATGACAGTGTTGTTATTATATATGGTAGTGCAGGATGACAGGTGTTGTTATTATATGGTAGTGCAGGATGACAGGTGTTGTTATTATATATGGTAGTGCAGGATGACAGGTCTTGTTATTATATATGGTAGTGCAGGATGACAGGTGTTGTTATTATATATGGTAGTGCAGGATGACAGGTGTTGTTGTTATTATATATGGTAGTGCAGGATGACAGTGTTGTTGTGCAGGATGACAGGTGTTGTTATATATGGTAGTGCAGGATGACAGGTGTTGTTATTATATATGGTAGTGCAGGATGACAGGTATATTGTTGACAGGTGTTGTTATATATGGTAGTGCAGGATGACAGGTGTTGTTATTATATATGGTAGTGCAGGATGACAGGTGTTGTTATTATATATGGTAGTGCAGGATGACAGGTGTTGTTATTATATATGGTAGTGCAGGATGACAGGTGTTGTTATTATATATGGTAGTGCAGGATGACAGGTGTTGTTATTATATATGGTAGTGCAGGATGACAGGTGTTGTTATTATATATGGTAGTGCAGGATGACAGGTGTTGTTATTATATATGGTAGTGCAGGATGACAGGTGTTGTTATTATATATGGTAGTGCAGGATGACAGGTGTTGTTATTATATATGGTAGTGCAGGATGACAGGTGTTGTTATTATATATGGTAGTGCAGGATGACAGTGTTGTGTGGTGTGCAGGATAGTTGTGTATGGTAGTTATATATGGTAGTGCAGGATGACAGGTGTTGTTATTATATATGGTAGTGCAGGATGACAGGTGTTGTTATTATATATGGTAGTGCAGGATGACAGGTGTTGTTATTATGTATGGTAGTGCAGGATGACAGGTGTTGTTATTATATATGGTAGTGCAGGATGACAGGTGTTGTTATTATGTATGGTAGTGCAGGATGACAGGTGTTGTTATTATGTATGGTAGTGCAGGATGACAGGTGTTGTTATTATATATGGTAGTGCAGGATGACAGGTGTTGTTATTATATATGGTAGTGCAGGATGACAGGTGTTGTTATTATATATGGTAGTGCAGGATGACAGGTGTTGTTATTATATATGGTAGTGCAGGATGACAGGTGTTGTTATTATATATGGTAGTGCAGGATGACAGGTGTTGTTATTATATATGGTAGTGCAGGATGACAGGTGTTGTTATTATATATGGTAGTGCAGGATAGGTGTTGTTATTATATATGGTAGTGCAGGATGACATGTGCAGGATGACAGGTGTTGTTATTATATGGTAGTGCAGGATGACAGGTGTTGTTATTATATATGGTAGTGCAGGATGACAGGTGTTGTTATTATATATGGTAGATGCAGGATGACAGGTGTTGTTATTATATATGGTAGTGCAGGATGACAGGTGTTGTTATTATATATGGTAGTGCAGGATGACAGGTGTTGTTATTATATATGGTAGTGCAGGATGACAGGTGTTGTTATTATATATGGTAGTGCAGGATGACAGGTGTTGTTATTATATATGGTAGTGCAGGATGACAGGTGTTGTTATGGTAGTATGACAGTAGTGTTGTTGTTATTATATATGGTAGTGCAGGATGACAGGTGTTGTTATTATATATGGTAGTGCAGGATGACAGGTGTTGTTATTATATATGGTAGTGCAGGATGACAGGTGTTGTTATTATATATGGTAGTGCAGGATGACAGGTGTTGTTATTATATATGGTAGTGCAGGATGACAGGTGTTGTTATTATATATGGTAGTGCAGGATGACAGGTGTTGTTATTATATATGGTAGTGCAGGATGACAGTGCAGGATGACAGGTGTTGTTATTATATATGGTAGTGCAGGATGACAGGTGTTGTGCAGGATGACATTATATATGGTAGTGCAGGATGACAGGTGTTGTTATTATATATGGTAGTGCAGGATGACAGGTGTTGTTATTATATATGGTAGTGCAGGATGACAGGTGTTGTGTTGTGTTATTATATATGGTAGTGCAGGATGACAGGTGTTGTTTATATATGGTAGTGCAGGATGACAGTTGTATATGGTAGTGCAGGATGACAGGTGTTGTTATTATATGGTGTTGACAGGTGTTGTTATATATGGTAGTGCAGGATGACAGGTGTTGTTATTATATATGGTAGTGCAGGATGACAGGTGTTGTTATTATATATGGTAGTGCAGGATGACAGGTGTTGTTATTATGGTATGGTAGTTATTATATATGGTAGTGCAGGATGACAGGTGTTGTTATTATATATGGTAGTGCAGGATGACAGGTGTTGTTATTATATATGGTAGTGCAGGATGACAGGTGTTGTTATTATATATGGTAGTGCAGGATGACAGGTGTTGTTATTATATATGGTAGTGCAGGATGACAGGTGTTGTTATTATATATGGTAGTGCAGGATGACAGGTGTTGTTATTATATATGGTAGTGCAGGATGACAGGTGTTGTTATTATGTATGGTAGTGCAGGATGACAGGTGTTGTTATTATATATGGTAGTGCAGGATGACAGGTGTTGTTATTATATATGGTAGTGCAGGATGACAGGTGTTGTTATTATATATGGTAGTGCAGGATGACAGGTGTTGTTATTATATATGGTAGTGCAGGATGACAGGTGTTGTTATTATATATGGTAGTGCAGGATGACAGGTGTTGTTATTATATATGGTAGTGCAGGATGACAGTTGTTATTATATATGGTAGTGCAGGATGACATTATATATGGTAGTGCAGGATGACAGGTGTTGTTATTATTATGGTATATATGTTATTATATATGGTAGTAGGATGACAGGTGTTGTTATTATATATGGTAGTGCAGGATGACAGGTGTTGTTATTATATAGGATGACAGGTGTTGTTATTATATATGGTACTGCAGGATGACAGGTGTTGTTATTATGTATGGTAGTGCAGGATGACAGGTGTTGGTATGGTAGTGCAGGATGACAGGTGTTGTTATTATATATGGTAGTGCAGGATGACAGGTGTTGTTATTATATATGGTAGTGCAGGATGACAGGTGTTGTTATTATATATGGTAGTGCAGGATGACAGGTGTTGTTATTATATATGGTAGTGCAGGATGACAGGTGTTGTTATTATATATGGTAGTGCAGGATGACAGGTGTTGTTATGGTATATATGTTGTTATTATATATGGTAGTGCAGGATGACAGGTGTTGTTATTATGCAGGATATGGTAGTGCAGGATGACAGGTGTTGTTATTATATATGGTAGTGCAGGATGACAGGTGTTGTTATTATATATGGTAGTGCAGGATGACAGGTGTTGATATTATTGATGGTAGTGCAGGATGACAGGTGTTGTTATTATATATGGTAGTGCAGGATGACAGGTGTTGTTATTATATATGGTAGTGCAGGATGACAGGTGTTGTTATTATATATGGTAGTGCAGGATGACAGGTGTTGTTATTATATATGGTAGTGCAGGATGACAGGTGTTGTTATTATATATGGTAGTGCAGGATGACAGGTGTTGTTATTATATATGGTAGTGCAGGATGACAGGTGTTGTTATTATATATGGTAGTGCAGGATGACAGGTGTTGTTATTATATATGGTAGTGCAGGATGACAGGTGTTGTTATTATATATGGTAGTGCAGGATGACAGGTGTTGTTATTATATATGGTAGTGCAGGATGACAGGTGTTGTTATTATATATGGTAGTGCAGGATGACAGGTGTTGTTATTATATATGGTAGTGCAGGATGACAGGTGTTGTTATTATATATGGTAGTGCAGGATGACAGGTGTTGTTATTATGTATGGTAGTGCAGGATGACAGGTGTTGTTATTATATATGGTAGTGCAGGATGACAGGTGTTGTTATTATATATGTGTAGTGACAGGATGACAGGTGTTGTTATTATATATGGTAGTGCAGGATGACAGGTGTTGTTATTATATATGGTAGTGCAGGATGACAGGTGTTGTTATTATATATGGTAGTGCAGGATGACAGGTGTTGTTATTATATATGGTAGTGCAGGATGACAGGTGTTGTTATTATATATGGTAGTGCAGGATGACAGGTGTTGTTATTATATATGGTAGTGCAGGATGACAGGTGTTGTTATTATATAGGTATGCAGGACAGGTGTTGTTATTATATATGGTAGTGCAGGATGACAGGTGTTGTTATTATATATGGTAGTGCAGGATGACAGGTGTTGTTATTATATATGGTAGTGCAGGATGACAGGTGTTGTTATTATATATGGTAGTGCAGGATGACAGGTGTTGTTATTATATATGGTAGTGCAGGATGACAGGTGTTGTTATTATATATGGGTAGTGACAGGTGTTGGATGACAGGTGTTGTTATTATGTATGGGTGTTGTGCAGGATGACAGGTGTTGTTATTTATGGTAGTGCAGGATGACAGGTGTTGTTATTATATATGGTTGTGCAGGATGACAGGTGTTGTTGTGCAGGATGACAGGTGTTGTTATTATATATGGTAGTGCAGGATAAATGGTGTTGTTATTATATATGGTAGTGCAGGATGACAGGTGTTGTTATTATATATGGTACTGCAGGATGACAGGTGTTGTTATTATATATGGTAGTGCAGGATGACAGGTGTTGTTATTATATATGGTAGTGCAGGATGACAGGTGTTGTTATTATATATGGTAGTGCAGGATGACAGGTGTTGTTATTATATATGGTAGTGCAGGATGACAGGTGTTGTTATTATATATGGTAGTGCAGGATGACAGGTGTTGTTATTATATATGGTAGTGCAGGATGACAGGTGTTGTTATTATATATGGTAGTGCAGGATGACAGGTGTTGTTATTATATATGACAGTAGTGCAGGTGTTGTTATTATATATGGTAGTGCAGGATGACAGGTGTTGTTATTATATATGGTAGTGCAGGATGACAGGTGTTGTTAATATATATGGTAGTGCAGGATGACAGGTGTTGTTATTATATATGGTAGTGCAGGATGACAGGTGTTGTTATTATATATGGTAGTGCAGGATGACAGTTGTTGTTATTATATATGGTAGTGCAGGATGACAGGTGTTGTTATTATATATGGTAGTGCAGGATGACAGGTGTTGTTATTATATATGGTAGTGCAGGATGACAGGTGTTGTTATATATATGGTAGTGCAGGATGACAGGTGTTGTTATTATATATGGTAGTGCAGGATGACAGGTGTTGTTATTATATATGGTAGTGCAGGATGACAGTTGTTGTTATTATATATGGTAGTGCAGGATGACAGGTGTTGTTATTATATATGGTAGTGACAGGTGTTGTTATTATATATGGTAGTGCAGGATGACAGGTGTTGTTATTGTATATGGAAGTGCAGGATGACAGGTGTTGTTATTATATATGGTAGTGCAGGATGACAGTTATTATATATGGTAGTGATTGTTATTATATATGGTAGTGCAGGATGACAGGTGTTGTTATTATATATGGTAGTGCAGGATGACAGGTGTTGTTATTATTATTATGACAGGTGTTGTTATTATATATGGTAGTGAAGGATGACAGGTGTTGTTATTATATATGGTAGTGCAGGATGACAGGTGTTGTTATTATATATGGTAGTGCACGATGACAGGTGTTGTTATTATTATGGTATATATGGTTACTATGTATGGTAGTGCAGGATAGTGCAGGATGACAGGAGTTGTTATTATATATGGTAGTGCAGGATGACAGGTGTTGTTATTATATATGGTAGTGCAGGATGACAGGTGTTGTTATTATATATGGTAGTGCAGGATGACAGGTGTTGTTATTATATATGGTAGTGCAGGATGACAGGTGTTGTTATTATATATGGTAGTGCAGGATGACAGGTGTTGTTATTATATATGGTAGTGCAGGATGACAGGTGTTAGTTATTATATATGGTAGTGCAGGATGACAGGTGTTGTGCAGGATATTATATATGGTAGTGCAGGATGACAGGTGTTGTTATTATATATGGTAGTGCAGGATGACAGGTGTTGTTATTATATATGGTAGTGCAGGATGACAGGTGTTGTTATTATATATGGTAGTGCAGGATGACAGGTGTTGTTATTATATATGGTAGTGCAGGATGACAGGTGTTGTTATTATATATGGTAGTGCAGGATGACAGGTGTTGTTATTATATATGGTAGTGACAGGTGTTGTTATTATATATGGTAGGATGACAGGTGTTGTTATTATATATGGTAGTGCAGGATGACAGGTGTTGTTATTATATGGTATGGACAGTTGCAGGATGACAGGTGTTGTTATTATATATGGTAGTGCATGATGACAGGTGTTGTTATTATATATGGTAGTACAGGATGACAGGTGTTGTTATTATATATGGTAGTGCAGGATGACAGGTGTTGTTATTATATATGGTAGTGCAGGATGACAGGTGTTGTTAATATATATGGTAGTGCAGGATGACAGGTGTTGTTATTATATATGGTAGTGCAGGATGACAGGTGTTGTTATTATATATGGTAGTGCAGGATGACAGGTGTTGTTATTATATATGGTAGTGCAGGATGACAGGTGTTGTTATTATATATGGTAGTGCAGGATGACAGGTGTTGTTATTATATATGGTAGTGCAGGATGACAGGTGTTGTTATTATATATGGTAGTGCAGGATGACAGGTGTTGTTATTATATATGGTAGTGCAGGATGACAGGTGTTGTTATTATGTATGGTAGCTCAGGAAGACAGGTGTTGTTAATATATATGGTAGTGCAGGATGACAGGTGTTGTTATTATATATGGTAGTGCAGGATGACAGGTGTTGTTATTATATATGGTAGTGCAGGATGACAGGTGTTGTTATTATATATGGTAGTGCAGGATGACAGGTGTTGTTATTATATATGGTAGTGCAGGATGACAGGTGTTGTTATTATATATGGTAGTGCAGGATGACAGGTGTTGTTATTATATATGGTAGTGCAGGATGACAGGTGTTGTTATTATATATGGTAGTGCAGGATGACAGGTGTTGTTATTATATATGGTAGTGCAGGATGACAGGTGTTGTTATTATATATGGTAGTGCAGGATGACAGGTGTTGTTATTATATATGGTAGTGCAGGATGACAGGTGTTGTTATTATATATGGTAGTGCAGGATGACAGGTGTTGTTATTATATATGGTAGTGCAGGATGACAGGTGTTGTTATTATATATGGTAGTGCAGGATGACAGGTGTTGTTATTATATATGGTAGTGCAGGATGACAGGTGTTGTTATTAAATATGTAGTAGATGACAGGTGTTGTTATTATATATGGTAGGATGACAGGTGTTGTTATTATATATGGTAGTGCAGGATGACAGGTGTTGTTATTATATATGGTAGTGCAGGATGACAGGTGTTGTTATTATATATGGTAGTGCAGGATGACAGGTGTTGTTATTATATATGGTAGTGCAGGATGACAGGTGTTGTTATTATATATGGTAGTGCAGGATGACAGGTGTTGTTATTATATATGGTAGTGCAGGATGACAGGTGTTGTTATTATATATGGTAGTGCAGGATGACAGGTGTTGTTATTATATATGGTAGTGCAGGATGACAGGTGTTGTTATTATATATGGTAGTGCAGGATGACAGGTGTTGTTATTATATATGGTAGTGCAGGATGACAGGTGTTGTTATTATATATGGTAGTGCAGGATGACAGGTGTTGTTATTATATATGGTAGTGCAGGATGACAGGTGTTGTTATTATATATGGTAGTGCAGGATGACAGGTGTTGTTATTATATATGGTAGTGCAGGATGACAGGTGTTGTTATTATTATTATATATGGTAGTGCAGGATGACAGGTGTTGTTATTATATATGGTAGTGCAGGATGACAGGTGTTGTTATTATATATGGTAGTGCAGGATGACAGGTGTTGTTATTATATATGGTAGTGCAGGATGACAGGTGTTGTTATTATATATGGTAGTGCAGGATGACAGGTGTTGTTATTATATATGGTAGTGCAGGATGACAGGTGTTGTTATTATATATGGTAGTGCAGGATGACAGGTGTTGTTATTATATATGGTAGTGCAGGATGACAGGTGTTGTTATTATATATGGTAGTGCAGGATGACAGGTGTTGTTATTATATATGGTAGTGCAGGATGACAGGTGTTGTTATTATATATGGTAGTGCAGGATGACAGGTGTTGTTATTATATATGGTAGTGCAGGATGACAGGTGTTGTTATTATATATGGTAGTGCAGGATGACAGGTGTTGTTATTATATATGGTAGTGCAGGATGACAGGTGTTGTTATTATATATGGTAGTGCAGGATGACAGGTGTTGTTATTATATATGGTTGCAGGATGACATTATATATGGTAGTGCAGACATGACAGGTGTTGTTATTATATATGGTAGTGCAGGATGACAGGTGTTGTTATTATATATGGTAGTGCAGGATGACAGGTGTTGTTATTATATATGGTAGTGCAGGATGACAGGTGTTGTTATTATATATGGTAGTGCAGGATGACAGGTGTTGTTATTATATATGGTAGTGCAGGATGACAGGTGTTGTTATTATATATGGTAGTGCAGGATGACAGGTGTTGTTATTATATATGGTAGTGCAGGATGACAGGTGTTGTTATTATATATGGTAGTGCAGGATGACAGGTGTTGTTATTATATATGGTAGTGCAGGATGACAGGTGTTGTTATTATATATGGTAGTGCAGGATGACAGGTGTTGTTATTATATATGGTAGTGCAGGATGACAGGTGTTGTTATTATATATGGTAGTGCAGGATGACAGGTGTTGTTATTATATATGGTAGTGCAGGATGACAGGTGTTGTTATTATATATGGTAGTGCAGGATGACAGGTGTTGTTATTATATATGGTAGTGCAGGATGACAGGTGTTGTTATTATATATGGTAGTGCAGGATGACAGGTGTTGTTATTATATATGGTAGTGCAGGATGACAGGTGTTGTTATTATATATGGTAGTGCAGGATGACAGGTGTTGTTATTATATATGGTAGTGCAGGATGACAGGTGTTGTTATTATATATGGTAGTGCAGGATGACAGGTGTTGTTATTATATATGGTAGTGCAGGATGACAGGTGTTGTTATTATATATGGTAGTGCAGGATGACAGGTGTTGTTATTATATATGGTAGTGCAGGATGACAGGTGTTGTTATTATATATGGTAGTGCAGGATGACAGGTGTTGTTATTATATATGGTAGTGCAGGATGACAGGTGTTGTTATTATATATGGTAGTGCAGGATGACAGGTGTTGTTATTATATATGGTAGTGCAGGATGACAGGTGTTGTTATTATATATGGTAGTGCAGGATGACAGGTGTTGTTATTATATATGGTAGTGCAGGATGACAGGTGTTGTTATTATATATGGTAGTGCAGGATGACAGGTGTTGTTATTATATATGGTAGTGCAGGATGACAGGTGTTGTTATTATATATGGTAGTGCAGGATGACAGGTGTTGTTATTATATATGGTAGTGCAGGATGACAGGTGTTGTTATTATATATGGTAGTGCAGGATGACAGGTGTTGTTATTATATATGGTAGTGCAGGATGACAGGTGTTGTTATTATATATGGTAGTGCAGGATGACAGGTGTTGTTATTATATATGGTAGTGCAGGATGACAGGTGTTGTTATTATATATGGTAGTGCAGGATGACAGGTGTTGTTATTATTATGGTAGTAGGATGGTATAGTAGTGCAGGATGACAGGTGTTGTTATTATATATGGTAGTGCAGGATGACAGGTGTTGTTATTATATATGGTAGTGCAGGATGACAGGTGTTGTTATTATATATGGTAGTGCAGGATGACAGGTGTTGTTATTATATATGGTAGTGCAGGATGACAGGTGTTGTTATTATATATGGTAGTGCAGGATGACAGGTGTTGTTATTATATATGGTAGTGCAGGATGACAGGTGTTGTTATTATATATGGTAGTGCAGGATGACAGGTGTTGTTATTATATATGGTAGTGCAGGATGACAGGTGTTGTTATTATATATGGTAGTGCAGGATGACAGGTGTTGTTATTATATATGGTAGTGCAGGATGACAGGTGTTGTTATTATATATGGTAGTGCAGGATGACAGGTGTTGTTATTATATATGGTAGTGCAGGATGACAGGTGTTGTTATTATATATGGTAGTGCAGGATGACAGGTGTTGTTATTATATATGGTAGTGCAGGATGACAGGTGTTGTTATTATATATGGTAGTGCAGGATGACAGGTGTTGTTATTATATATGGTAGTGCAGGATGACAGGTGTTGTTATTATATATGGTAGTGCAGGATGACAGGTGTTGTTATTATATATGGTAGTGCAGGATGACAGGTGTTGTTATTATATATGGTAGTGCAGGATGACAGGTGTTGTTATTATATATGGTAGTGCAGGATGACAGGTGTTGTTATTATATATGGTAGTGCAGGATGACAGGTGTTGTTATTATATATGGTAGTGCAGGATGACAGGTGTTGTTATTATATATGGTAGTGCAGGATGACAGGTGTTGTTATTATATATGGTAGTGCAGGATGACAGGTGTTGTTATTATATATGGTAGTGCAGGATGACAGGTGTTGTTATTATATATGGTAGTGCAGGATGACAGGTGTTGTTATGGTAGTGCAGGATATGGTAGTGTGCAGGATGACAGGTGTTGTTATTATATATGGTAGTGCAGGATGACAGGTGTTGTTATTATATATGGTAGTGCAGGATGACAGGTGTTGTTATTATATATGGTAGTGCAGGATGACAGTTGTTATTATATATGGTAGTGCAGGATGTTGTTATTATATATGGTAGTGCAGGATGACAGGTGTTGTTATTATATATGGTAGTGCAGGATGACAGGTGTTGTTATTATATATGGTAGTGCAGGATGACAGGTGTTGTTATTATATATGGTAGTGCAGGATGACAGGTGTGCAGGATGACAGGTGTTGTTATTATATATGGTAGTGCAGGATGACAGGTGTTGTTATTATATATGGTAGTGCAGGATGACAGGTGTTGTTATTATATATGGTAGTGCAGGATGACAGGTGTTGTTATTATATATGGTAGTGCAGGATGACAGGTGTTGTTATTATATATGGTAGTGCAGGATGACAGGTGTTGTTATTATATATGGTAGTGCAGGATGACAGGTGTTGTTATTATATATGGTAGTGCAGGATGACAGGTGTTGTTATTATATATGGTAGTGCAGGATGACAGGTGTTGTTATTATATATGGTAGTGCAGGATGACAGGTGTTGTTATTATATATGGTAGTGCAGGATGACAGGTGTTGTTATTATATATGGTAGTGCAGGATGACAGGTGTTGTTATTATATATGGTAGTGCAGGATGACAGGTGTTGTTATTATATATGGTAGTGCAGGATGACAGGTGTTGTTATTATATATGGTAGTGCAGGATGACAGGTGTTGTTATTATATATGGTAGTGCAGGATGACAGGTGTTGTTATTATATATGGTAGTGCAGGATGACAGGTGTTGTTATTATATATGGTAGTGCAGGATGACAGGTGTTGTTATTATATATGGTAGTGCAGGATGACAGGTGTTGTTATTATATATGGTAGTGCAGGATGACAGGTGTTGTTATTATATATGGTAGTGCAGGATGACAGGTGTTGTTATTATATATGGTAGTGCAGGATGACAGGTGTTGTTATTATATATGGTAGTGCAGGATGACAGGTGTTGTTATTATATATGGTAGTGCAGGATGACAGGTGTTGTTATTATATATGGTAGTGCAGGATGACAGGTGTTGTTATTATATATGGTAGTGCAGGATGACAGGTGTTGTTATTATATATGGTAGTGCAGGATGACAGGTGTTGTTATTATATATGGTAGTGCAGGATGACAGGTGTTGTTATTATATATGGTAGTGCAGGATGACAGGTGTTGTTATTATATATGGTAGTGCAGGATGACAGGTGTTGTTATTATATATGGTAGTGCAGGATGACAGGTGTTGTTATTATATATGGTAGTGCAGGATGACAGGTGTTGTTATTATATATGGTAGTGCAGGATGACAGGTGTTGTTATTATATATGGTAGTGCTGGATGACAGGTGTTGTTATTATATGTGGTAGTGCAGGATGACAGGTGTTGTTATTATATATGTTAGTGCAGGATGACAGGTGTTGTTATATATGGTAGTGCAGGATGACAGGTGTTGTTATTATATATGGTAGTGCAGGATGACAGGTGTTGTTATTATATATGGTAGTGCAGGATGACAGGTGTTGTTATTATATATGGTAGTGCAGGATGACAGGTGTTGTTATTATATATGGTAGTGCAGGATGACAGGTGTTGTTATTATATATGGTAGTGCAGGATGACAGGTGTTGTTATTATATATGGTAGTGCAGGATGACAGGTGTTGTTATATATGGTAGTGCAGGATGACAGGTGTTGTTATTATATATGGTAGTGCAGGATGACAGGTGTTGTTATTATATATGGTAGTGCAGGATGACAGGTGTTGTTATTATATATGGTAGTGCAGGATGACAGGTGTTGTTATTATATATGGTAGTGCAGGACAGGTGTTGTTATTATATGGTATGGTAGTGTTATTATATAGGATAGGATGACAGGTGTTGTTATTATATATGGTAGTGTAGGATGGCAGGTGTTGTTATTATATATGGTAGTGCAGGATGACAGGTGTTGTTATTATATATGGTAGTGCAGGATGACAGGTGTTGTTATTATATATGGTAGTGCAGGATGTAGTGCAGGATGACAGGTGTTGTTATTATATATGGTAGTGCAGGATGACAGGTGTTGTTATTATATATGGTAGTGCAGGATGACAGGTGTTGTTATTATATATGGTAGTGCAGGATGAAAGGTGTTGTTATTATATATGGTAGTGCAGGATGACAGGTGTTGTTATTATATATGGTAGTGCAGGATGACAGGTGTTGTTATTATATATGGTAGTGCAGGATGACAGGTGTTGTTATTATATATGGTAGTGCAGGATGGCAGGTGTTGTTATTATATATGGTAGTGCAGGATGACAGGTGTTGTTATTATATATGGTAGTGCAGGATGACAGGTGTTGTTATTATATATGGTAGTGCAGGATGACAGGTGTTGTTATTATATATGGTAGTGCAGGATGCCAGGTGTTGTTATTATATATGGTAGTGCAGGATGACAGGTGTTGTTATTATATATGGTAGTGTAGGATGACAGGTGTTGTTATTATATATGGTAGTGTAGGATGACAGGTGTTGTTATTATATATGGTAGTGCAGGATGACAGGTGTTGTTATTATATATGGTAGTGCAGGATGACAGGTGTTGTTATTATATATGGTAGTGCAGGATGACAGGTGTTATTATTATATATGGTAGTGCAGGATGAAAGGTGTTGTTATTATATATGGTAGTGCAGGATGACAGGTGTTGTTATTATATATGGTAGTGCAGGATGACAGGTGTTGTTATTATATATGGTAGTGCAGGATGACAGGTGTTGTTATTATATATGGTAGTGCAGGATGACAGGTGTTGTTATTATATATGGTAGTGCAGGATGACAGGTGTTGTTATTATATATGGTAGTGCAGGATGACAGGTGTTGTTATTATATATGGTAGTGCAGGATGACAGGTGTTGTTATTATATATGGTAGTGTAGGATGACAGGTGTTGCTGTCAGTTATGATCTATAGACAACAGTAACTGAAGTGTGATGAACTAATATATCCAAGTGAATGTATGACAGTTACGTTGTTTTTTTTAATATTCCAAGTTAGAGTTTGTCTCCTCTTGTAGTGTTTTAATATTCCAAGTTAGAGTTTGTGTCCTCTTGTAGTGTTTTAATATTCCAAGTTAGAGTTTGTCTCCTCTTGTAGTGTTTTAATATTCCAAGTTAGAGTTTGTCTCCTCTTGTAGTGTTTTAATATTCCAAGTTAGAGTTTGTCTCCTCTTGTAGTGTTTTAATATTCCAAGTTAGGGTTTGTCTCCTCTTGTAGTGTTTTAATATTCCAAGTTAGAGTTTGTCTCCTCTTGTAGTGTTTTAATATTCCAAGTTAGAGTTTGTCTCCTCTTGTAGTGTTTTAATATTCCAAGTTAGAGTTTGTCTCCTCTTGTAGTGTTTTAATATTCCAAGTTAGGGTTTGTCTCCTCTTGTAGTGTTTTAATATTCCAAGTTAGAGTTTGTCTCCTCTTGTAGTGTTTTAATATTCCAAGTTAGAGTTTGTCTCCTCTTGTAGTGTTTTAATATTCCAAGTTAGAGTTTGTCTCTTCTTGTAGTGTTTTAATATTCCAAGTTAGAGTTTGTCTCTTCTTGTAGTGTTTTAATATTCCAAGTTAGAGTTTGTCTCTTCTTGTAGTGTTTTAATATTCCAAGTTAGAGTTTGTCTCTTCTTGTAGTGTTTTAATATTCCAAGTTAGAGTTTGTCTCTTCTTGTAGTGTTTTAATATTCCAAGTTAGAGTTTGTCTCTTCTTGTAGTGTTTTAATATTCCAAGTTAGAGTTTGTCTCCTCTTGTAGTGTTTTAATATTCCAAGTTAGAGTTTGTCTCCTCTTGTAGTGTTTTAATATTCCAAGTTAGAGTTTGTCTCTTCTTGTAGTGTTTTAATATTCCAAGTTAGAGTTTGTCTCCTCTTGTAGTGTTTTAATATTCCAAGTTAGAGTTTGTCTCCTCTCGTAGTGTTTTAATATTCCAAGTTAGAGTTTGTCTCCTCTTGTAGTGTTTTAATATTCCAAGTTAGAGTTTGTCTCCTCTCGTAGTGTTTTAATATTCCAAGTTAGAGTTTGTCTCCTCTTGTAGTGTTTTAATATTCCAAGTTAGAGTTTGTCTCCTCTCGTAGTGTTTTAATATTCCAAGTTAGAGTTTGTCTCCTCTTGTAGTGTTTTAATATTCCAAGTTAGAGTTTGTCTCCTCTCGTAGTGTTTTAATATTCCAAGTTAGAGTTTGTCTCCTCTTGTAGTGTTTTAATATTCCAAGTTAGAGTTTGTCTCCTCTCGTAGTGTTTTAATATTCCAAGTTAGAGTTTGTCTCCTCTCGTAGTGTTTTAATATTCCAAGTTAGAGTTTGTCTCCTCTTGTAGTGTTTTAATATTCCAAGTTAGAGTTTGTCTCCTCTCGTAGTGTTTTAATATTCCAAGTTAGAGTTTGTCTCTTCTTGTAGTGTTTTAATATTCCAAGTTAGAGTTTGTCTCTTCTTGTAGTGTTTTAATATTCCAAGTTAGAGTTTGTCTCCTCTTGTAGTGTTTTAATATTCCAAGTTAGAGTTTGTCTCCTCTTGTAGTGTTTTAATATTCCAAGTTAGAGTTTGTCTCCTCTTGTAGTGTTTTAATATTCCAAGTTAGAGTTTGTCTCCTCTTGTAGTGTTTTAAACTAGACACTTTAAGCAGTAATTATCTCCCTTCAACATTTTACTCTGAAATTTTCTTGCAGTCATTGCTGGTGCTGATGTCTTTTCTTTGTCAGTGAGACTATGAGAGTTCAAGAAACATTCACGTTGCATCCCTGTGATTCTCTCACATGTATCGTCAACTTCCAGATTCAGATGCTATCGTGTCCTAGTTACAGACATCTATTTATATTTTCATATTTTAGTGCACTCTCCCTTGTATCCTATAGCCCTCCCTCCCTCCCAACCCCTCTCTCTCCCTACCCTCTTTCTTCCCAGGTTGGTGTCAGATATTCCTAGCCGCCAGTCACGTTTTGTCACGCTTCATTTAACACTTGCTTCCCCATGTTTAGCACATCTTGATGCATCTTACGTCTTGCTCTGCAACTTGGTGATACGACACACTGTTCAACTGCACTGCTAAGGATGTTTTCCAGCTTCACTTATTCCGTCATTTTTGCACCGATCAAGCACCTTTGTGGATTGAGATTGTCCAGGCTGTTGGAGGACTCAGTGTGTGTGGTACAGTACCTGCTGGGATCCCAGACCTGGCAGTGTGTGTGGTTCAGTACCTGCTGGGACCCCAGACCTGGCAGTGTGTGTGGTAGAGTACCTGCTGGGACCCCAGACCTGGCAGTGTGTGTGGTACAGTACCTGCTGGGACCACAGACCTGGCAGTGTGTGTGGTTCAGTACCTGCTGGGACCACAGACCTGGCAGAGTGTGTGGTTCAGTACCTGCTGGGACACCAGACCTGGCAGTGTGTTTGGTTCAGTACCTGCTGGGACACCAGACCTGGCAGTGTGTGTGGTTCAGTACCTGCTGGGACACCAGACCTGGCAGTGTGTTTGGTACAGTACCTGCTGGGACCCCAGACCTGGCACCTGCTGGGACCCCAGACCTGGCAGTGTGTGTGTGGTACAGAACCTGCTGGGACACCAGACCTGGCAGTGTGTTTGGTACAGTACCTGCTGGGACACCAGACCTGGCAGTGTGTGTGGTACAGTACCTGCTGGGATCCCAGACCTGGCAGTGTGTGTGGTACAGTACCTGCTGGGACCACAGACCTGGCAGAGTGTGTGGTTCAGTACCTGCTGGGACACCAGACCTGGCAGTGTGTTTGGTTCAGTACCTGCTGGGACACCAGACCTGGCAGTGTGTGTGGTTCAGTACCTGCTGGGACACCAGACCTGGCAGTGTGTTTGGTACAGTACCTGCTGGGACCCCAGACCTGGCAGTGTGTGTGTGGTACAGAACCTGCTGGGACACCAGACCTGGCAGTGTGTTTGGTACAGTACCTGCTGGGACCCCAGACCTGGCAATGTGTGTGGTACCGTACCTGCTGGGACCACAGACCTGGCAGTGTGTGTGGTACAGTACCTGCTGGGACCCCAGACCTGGCAGTGTGTGTGGTACAGTACCTGCTGGGACCCCAGACCTGGCAGTGTGTGTGGTACAGTACCTGCTGGGACCCCAGACCTGGCAGTGTGTGTGGTACAGTACCTGCTGGGAACCCAGACCTGGTAGTGTGTGTGGTACAGTACCTGCTGGGACCACAGACCTGGCAGTGTGTGTGGTACAGTACCTGCTGGGACCCAAGACCTGGCAGTGTGTGTGGTACAGTACCTGCTGGGACCCCAGACCTGGCAGTGTGTGTGGTACAGTACCTGCTGGGACCGCAGACCTGGCAGTGTGTGTGGTTCAGTACCTGCTGGGACCCCAGACCTGGCAGTGTGTGTGGTTCAGTACCTGCTGGGACCGCAGACCTGGCAGTGTGTGTGGTACAGTACCTGCTGGGACCACAGACCTGGCAGTGTGTGTGGTACAGTACCTGCTGGGACCCCAGACCTGGCAGTGTGTGTGGTACAGTACCTGCTAGGACCCCAGACCTGGCAGTGTGTGTGGTGTAGTTGTAACACTACCAGCAGTACAGGCAGTGTGTGGTGTATTTGTAACACTACCAGCAGTACTGACAGTGTGTGGTGTACTTGTAACACTACAAGCAGAACTCGCAGTGTGTGGTGTAGTTGTAACACTACCAGCAGTACTGGCAGTGTGTGGTGTAGTTGTAACACTACCAGCAGTACTGGCAGTGTGTGGTGTAGTTGTAACACTACCAGCAGTACAGGCAGTGTGTGGTGTAGTTGTAACACTACCAGCAGTACAGGCAGTGTGTGGTGTAGTTGTAACACTACCAGCAGTACAGGCAGTGTGTGGTGTAGTTGTAACACTACCAGCAGTACTGACAGTGTGTGGTGTAGTTGTAACACTACCAGCAGTACTGGTAGTGTGTGGTGTAGTTGTAACACTACCAGCAGTACAGGCAGTGTGTGGTGTAGTTGTAACACTACCAGCAGTACTGGTAGTGTGTGTGGTGTAGTTGTAACACTACCAGCAGTACAGGCAGTGTGTGGTGTAGTTGTAACACTACCAGCAGTACTGGCAGTGTGTGGTGTAGTTGTAACACTACCAGCAGTACTGGCAGTGTGTGGTGTAGTTGTAACACTACCAGCAGTACAGGCAGTGTGTGGTGTAGTTGTAACACTACCAGCAGTACAGGCAGTGTGTGTGGTTTACTTGTAACACTACCAGCAGTACTGGCAGTGTGTGGTGTAGTTGTAACACTACCAGCAGTACTGGCAGTGTGTGGTGTACTTGTAACACTACCAGCAGTACTGGCAGTGTGTGGTGTTGTAACACTACCAGCAGTACTGGCAGTGTGTGGTGTAGTTGTAACACTACCAGCAGTACTGGCAGTGTGTGGTGTAGTTGTAACACTACCAGCAGTACAGGCAGTGTGTGGTGTAGTTGTAACACTACCAGCAGTACTGGCAGTGTGTGTGGTGTAGTTGTAACACTACCAGCAGTACTGGCAGTGTGTGGTGTAGTTGTAACACTACCAGCAGTACTGGCAGTGTGTGGTGTAGTTGTAACACTACCAGCAGTACTGGCAGTGTGTGTGGTGTAGTTGTAACACTACCAGCAGTACTGGCAGTGTGTGTGGTGTAGTTGTAACACTACCAGCAGTACTGGCAGTGTGTGTGGTGTAGTTGTAACACTACCAGCAGTACTGGCAGTGTGTGTGGTGTAGTTGTAACACTACCAGCAGTACTGGCAGTGTGTGTGGTGTAGTTGTAACACTACCAGCAGTACTGGCAGTGTGTGTGGTGTAGTTGTAACACTACCAGCAGTACTGGCAGTGTGTGTGGTGTAGTTGTAACACTACCAGCAGTACTGGCTAGGTAACACTACCAGCAGTACTGTGTGTGGTGTAGTTGTAACACTACCAGCAGTACTGGCAGTGTGTGTGGTGTAGTTGTAACACTACCAGCAGTACTGGCAGTGTGTGGTGTAGTTGTAACACTACCAGCAGTACTGGCAGTGTGTGTGGTGTAGTTGTAACACTACCAGCAGTACTGGCAGTGTGTGGTGTAGTTGTAACACTACCAGCAGTACTGGCAGTGTGTGGTGTAGTTGTAACACTACCAGCAGTACTGGCAGTGTGTGGTGTAGTTGTAACACTACCAGCAGTACTGGCAGTGTGTGGTGTAGTTGTAACACTACCAGCAGTACTGGCAGTGTGTGTGGTGTAGTTGTAACACTACCAGCAGTAATGGCAGTGTGTGGTGTAGTTGTAACACTACCAGCAGTACTGGCAGCGTGTGGTGTAGTTGTAACACTACCAGCAGCACTGACAGTGTGTGGTGTAGTTGTAACACTACCAGCAGTACTGGCAGTGTGTGGTGTAGTTGTAACACTACCAGCAGTACTGGCAGTGTGTGGTGTAGTTGTAACACTACCAGCAGTACTGGCAGTGTGTGGTGTAGTTGTAACACTACCAGCAGTACTGGCAGTGTGTGGTGTAGTTGTAACACTACCAGCAGTACTGGCAGTGTGTGGTGTAGTTGTAACACTACCAGCAGTACTGGCAGTGTGTGGTGTAGTTGTAACACTACCAGCAGTACTGGCAGTGTGTGGTGTAGTTGTAACACTACCAGCAGTACTGGCAGTGTGTGGTGTAGTTGTAACACTACCAGCAGTACTGGCAGTGTGTGGTGTAGTTGTAACACTACCAGCAGTACTGGCAGTGTGTGGTGTAGTTGTAACACTACCAGCAGTACAGTTGTAACACTACCAGCAGTACTGGCAGTGTGTGTGGTGTAGTTGTAACACTACCAGCAGTACTGGCAGTGTGTGGTGTAGTTGTAACACTACCAGCAGTACTGGCAGTGTGTGGTGTAGTTGTAACACTACCAGCAGTACTGGCAGTGTGTGTGGTGTAGTTGTAACACTACCAGCAGTACTGGTAGTGTGTGGTGCAGTTGTAACACTACCAGCAGCACTGGCAGTGTGTGGTGTGTGTAACACTGCAGTGTAGTTGTTGTAACACTACCAGCAGTACTGGTAGTGTGTGTGGTGTAGTTGTAACACTACCAGCAGTACTGGGTAGTGTGTGGTGTAGTTGTAACACTACCAGCAGTACTGGTAGTGTGTGGTGTAGTTGTAACACTACCAGCAGTACTGGTAGTGTGTGGTGTAGTTGTAACACTACCAGCAGTACTGGTAGTGTGTGGTGTAGTTGTAACACTACCAGCAGTACTGGTAGTGTGTGGTGTAGTTGTAACACTACCAGCAGTACTGGTAGTGTGTGGTGTAGTTGTAACACTACCAGCAGTACTGGTAGTGTGTGGTGTAGTTGTAACACTACCAGCAGTACTGGCAGTGTGTGGTGTAGTTGTAACACTACCAGCAGTACTGGCAGTGTGTGGTGTAGTTGTAACACTACCAGCAGTACTGGCAGTGTGTGGTGTAGTTGTAACACTACCAGCAGTACTGGCAGTGTGTGGTGTAGTTGTAACACTACCAGCAGTACTGGCAGTGTGTGGTGTAGTTGTAACACTACCAGCAGTACTGGCAGTGTGTGGTGTAGTTGTAACACTACCAGCAGTACTGGCAGTGTGTGTGGTGTAGTTGTAACACTACCAGCAGTACTGGCAGTGTGTGTGGTGTAGTTGTAACACTACCAGCAGTACTGGCAGTGTGTGGTGTAGTTGTAACACTACCAGCAGTACTGGCAGTGTGTGTGGTGTAGTTGTAACACTACCAGCAGTACTGGCAGTGTGTGTGGTGTAGTTGTAACACTACCAGCAGTACTGGCAGTGTGTGTGGTGTAGTTGTAACACTACCAGCAGTACTGGCAGTGTGTGTGGTGTAGTTGTAACACTACCAGCAGTACTGGCAGTGTGTGTGGTGTAGTTGTAACACTACCAGCAGTACTGGCAGTGTGTGGTGTAGTTGGCAGTGTGTGTGGTGCAGTTGTAACACTACCAGCAGTACTGGCAGTGTGTGTGGTGTAGTTGTAACACTACCAGCAGTACTGGCAGTGTGTGTGGTGTAGTTGTAACACTACCAGCAGTACTGGCAGTGTGTGGTGTAGTTGTAACACTACCAGCAGTACTGGCAGTGTGTGTGGTGTAGTTGTAACACTACCAGCAGTACTGGCAGTGTGTGGTGTAGTTGTAACACTACCAGCAGTACTGGCAGTGTGTGTGGTGTAGTTGTAACACTACCAGCAGTACTGGCAGTGTGTGGTGTAGTTGTAACACTACCAGCAGTACTGGCAGTGTGTGTGGTGTAGTTGTAACACTACCAGCAGTACTGGCAGTGTGTGGTGTACTTGTAACACTACCAGCAGTACTGGGAGTGTGTGTGGTGTAGTTGTAACACTACCAGCAGTAATGACAGTGTTTGGTGTAGTTGTAACACAACCAGCAGTACTTGTAGTGTGTGTGTGGTGTACTTGTAACACTACCAGCAGTACTGGTTGTGTGTGTGGTGTACTTGTAACACTACCAGCAGTACTGGCAGTGTGTGTGGTGTACTTGTAACACTACCAGCAGTACTGTAACACTACCAGCAGTACTGGTGTGTGTGTGTAGTTGTAACACTACCAGCAGTACTGGCAGTGTGTGTGGTGTAGTTGTAACACTACCAGCAGCACTGGTAATGTGTGTGTGGTGTAGTTGTAACACTACCAGCAGTACTGGTAGTGTGTGTGGTGTAGTTGTGACACTACCAGCAGTACTGGCAGTGTGTGTGGTGTAGTTGTGACACTACCAGCAGCACTGGTAGTGTGTGTGGTGTAGTTGTAACACTACCAGCAGTACTGGCAGTGTGTGGTGTACTTGTAACACTACCAGCAGTACTGGCAGTGTTTGTGGTGTAGTTGTAACACTACCAGCAGTACTGGCAGTGTGTGTGGTGTACTTGTAACACTACCAGCAGTACTGGCAGTGTGTGGTGTACTTGTAACACTACCAGCAGTACTGGCAGTGTGTGTGGTGTAGTTGTAACACTACCAGCAGTACTGGCAGTGTGTGTGGTGTAGTTGTAACACTACCAGCAGTACTGGTAGTGTGTGTGGTGTAGTTGTAACACTACCAGCAGTACTGGCAGTGTGTGTGGTGTAGTTGTAACACTACCAGCAGTACTGGCAGTGTGTGTGGTGTAGTTGTAACACTACCAGCAGTACTGGCAGTGTGTGTGGTGTAGTTGTAACACTACCAGCAGTACTGGTAGTGTGTGTGGTGTAGTTGTAACACTACCAGCAGTACTGGCAGTGTGTGTGGTGTAGTTGTAACACTACCAGCAGTACTGGCAGTGTGTGGTGTACTTGTAACACTACCAGCAGTACTGGCAGTGTGTGTGATGTAGCTGTAACACTACCAGCAGTACTGACAGTGTGTGGTGTAGTTGTAACACTACCAGCAGTACTGACAGTGTGTGGTGTAGTTGTAACACTACCAGCAGTACTGGCAGTGTGTGGTGTAGTTGTAACACTACCAGCAGTACTGACAGTGTGTGGTGTAGTTGTAACACTACCAGCAGTTCTGGCAGTGTGTGGTGTACTTGTAACTCTACCAGCAGTACTGGCAGTGTGTGGTGTAGTTGTAACACTACCAGCAGTACTGGCAGTGTGTGGTGTAGTTGTAACACTACCAGCAGTACTGGTAATGTGTGTAGTGCAGTTGTAACACTACCAGCAGTACTGGCAGTGTGTGGTGTAGTTGTAACACTACCAGCAGTACTGGTAATGTGTGTGGTGTACTTGTAACACTACCAGCAGTACTGGCAGTGTGTGGTGTAGTTGTAACACTACCAGCAGTACTGGTAATGTGTGTGGTGTACTTGTAACACTACCAGCAGTATTGGCAGTGTGTGTGGTGTACTTGTAACACTACCAGCAATACTGACAGTGTGTGTGTGGTGTAGCTGTAACACTAACAGCAGTTCTGGCAGTGTGTGGTGTAGTTATAACACTACCAGCAGTACTGGCAGTGTGTGTGGTGTAGTTGTAACACTACCAGCAGTACTGGTAATGTGTGTAGTGCAGTTGTAACACTACCAGCAGTACTGGCAGTGTGTGGTGTAGTTGTAACACTACCAGCAGTACTGGCAGTGTGTGGTGTAGTTGTAACACTACCAGCAGTACTGGCAGTGTGTGTGGTGTACTTGTAACACTACCAGCAGTACTGGCAGTGTGTGTGGTGTAGTTGTAACACTACCAGCAGTACTGGCAGTGTGTGTGGTGTAGTTGTAACACTACCAGCAGTACTGGCAGTGTGTGGTGTACTTGTAACACTACCAGCAGTACTGGCAGTGTGTGTGGTGTAGTTGTAACACTACCAGCAGTACTGTTAGAATGTGTGGTGTACTTGTAACACTACCAGCAGTACTGGCAGTGTGTGTGGTGTACTTGTAACACTACCAGCAGTACCGGTAGTGCGTGTGGTGTACTTGTAACACTACCAGCAGTACTGGCAGTGTGTGTGGTGTACTTGTAACACTACCAGCAGCACTGGTAGCGTGTGTGGAGTACTTGTAACACTACCAGCAGAACTGGTAGTATGTGTGGTGTACTTGTAACACTACCAGCAGTACTGGGAGTGTGTGTGGTGTAGTTGTAACACTACCAGCAGTACTGGGAGTGTGTGTGGTGTAGTTGTAACACTACCAGCAGTACTGGTAGTATGTGTGGTGTACTTGTAACACTACCAGCAGTACTGGTAATGTGTGTGGTGTAGTTGTAACACTACCAGCAGTACTGACAGTGTGTGTGGTGTAGTTGTAACACTACCAGCAGTACTGGCAGTGTGTGGTGTGCTTGTAACACTACCAGCAGTACTGGCAGTGTGTGGTGTATTTGTAACTCTACCAGCAGTACTGGCAGTGTGTGGTGTGCTTGTAACACTACCAGCAGTACTGAGAGTGTGTGGTGTAGTTGTAACACTACCAGCAGTACTAGTTGTGTGTGTGGTGCACTTGTAACACTACCAGCAGTACTGGTAGTGTGTGTGGTGTACTTGTAACACTACAAGCAGTACTGGTAGTGTGTGGTGTAGTTGTAACACTACCAGCAGTACTGAGAGTGTGTGGTGAAGCTGTAACACTACCAGCAGTACTGGTAGTGTGTGTGGTGTAGTTGTAACACTACCAGCAGTACTGACAGTGTGTGGTGTACTTGTAACACTACCAGCAGTACTGACAGTGTGTGTGGTGTAGTTGTAACACTACCAGCAGTACTGGCAGTGTGTGGAGTACTTGTAACACTACCAGCAGTACTGGCAGTGTGTGTGGTGTAGTTGTAACACTACCAGCAGTACTGGCAGTGTGTGGTGTAGTTGTAACACTACCAGCAGTACTGGCAGTGTGTGTGGTGTAGTTGTAACACTACCAGCAGTACTGGCAGTGTGTGGTGTAGTTGTAACACTACCAGCAGTACTGGCAGTGTGTGGTGTAGTTGTAACACTACCAGCAGTACTGGCAGTGTGTGGTGTAGTTGTAACACTACCAGCAGTACTGGCAGTGTGTGGTGTACTTGTAACACTACCAGCAGTACTGGCAGTGTGTGGTGTAGTTGTAACACTACCAGCAGTACTGACAGTGTGTGGTGTAGTTGTAACACTACCAGCAGTACTGACAGTGTGTGGTGTAGTTGTAACACTACCAGCAGTACTGACAGTGTGTGGTGTACTTGTAACACTACCAGCAGTACTGACAGTGTGTGGTGTACTTGTAACACTACCAGCAGTACTGACAGTGTGTGGTGTACTTGTAACACTACCAGCAGTACTGTAACACTACCAGCAGTACTGACAGTGTGTGGTGTACTTGTAACACTACCAGCAGTACTGGTAATGTGTGTAGTGCAGTTGTAACACTACCAGCAGTACTGGCAGTGTGTGGTGTAGTTGTAACACTACCAGCAGTACTGGCAGTGTGTGGTGTAGTTGTAACACTACCAGCAGTACTGGCAGTGTGTGTGGTGTACTTGTAACACTACCAGCAGTACTGGCAGTGTGTGTGGTGTACTTGTAACACTACCAGCAGTACTGGCAGTGTGTGGTGTAGTTGTAACACTACCAGCAGTACTGGCAGTGTGTGGTGTAGTTGTAACACTACCAGCAGTACTGGCAGTGTGTGGTGTAGTTGTAACACTACCAGCAGTACTGACAGTGTGTGGTGTAGTTGTAACACTACCAGCAGTACTGGCAGTGTGTGTGGTGTAGTTGTAACACTACCAGCAGTACTGGCAGTGTGTGTGGTGTAGTTGTAACACTACCAGCAGTACTGGCAGTGTGTGTGGTGTAGTTGTAACACTACCAGCAGTACTGGCAGTGTGTGGTGTAGTTGTAACACTACCAGCAGTACTGGCAGTGTGTGGTGTAGTTGTAACACTACCAGCAGTACTGGTAGTGTGTGTGGTGTAGTTGTAACACTACCAGCAGTACTGGTAGTGTGTGTAGTGTAGTTGTAACACTACCAGCAGTATTTGTAGTACATGTGGTGTACTTGTAACACTGTTGTAGTTGTAACACTACCAGCAGTACTGGCAGTGTGTGGTGTAGTTGTAACACTACCAGCAGTACTGACAGTGTGTGGTGTAGTTGTTCCAGCAGTACTACCAGCAGTACTGGCAGTGTGTGGTGTACTTGTAACACTACCAGCAGTACTGACAGTGTGTGGTGTACTTGAAACACTACCAGCAGTACTGACAGTGTGTGGTGTAGTTGCAACACTACCAGCAGTAAGGGTAGTGTGTGTGGTGTAGTTGCAACACTACCTGCAGTACTGGTAGTGTGTGTGGTGTAGTTGTAACGCTACCAGCAGCACTGGTAGTGTGTGTGGTGTAGTTGTAACACTACCAGCAGTACTGGTAGTGTGTGGTGTACTTGTAACACTACCAGCAGTACTGGCAGTGTGTGGTGTAGTTGTAACACTACCAGCAGTACTGGTAGTGTGTGGTGTAGTTGTAACACCACCAGCAGTACTGGTAGTGTGTGGTGTACTTGTAACACTACCAGCAGCACTGGCAGTGTGTGTGTGTGGTGTACTTGTAACACTACCAGCAGTACTGGCAGTGTGTGTGGTGTTCGTGTAACACTACCAGCAGTACTGGCAGAGTGTGTGGTGTACTTGTAACACTACCAGCAGTACTGGAAGTATGTGTGGTGTACTTGTAACACTACCAGCAGTACTGGGAGTGTGTGTGGTGTAGTTGTAACACTACCAGCAGTACTGGCAGTGTGTGTGTGTGGTGTACTTGTAACACTACCAGCAGTACTGGCAGTGTGTGGTTCAGTTGTAACACTACCAGCAGTAATGGCAGTGTGTGTGATATAGTTGTAACTCTACAATCAGTACTGGCAGTGTGTGTGGTGTTCTTGTAACACTACCAGCAGTACTGGCAGTGTGTGTGTGTGGTGTACTTGTAACACTACCAGCAGTACTGGCAGTGTGTGTGGTGTACTTGTAACACTACCAGCAGCACTGACAGTGTGTGTGTGTGGTGTACTTGTAACACTACCAGCAGTACTGGCAGTGTGTGTGGTGTACTTGTAACACTACCAGCAGCACTGACAGTGTGTGTGTGTGGTGTACTTGTAACACTACCAGCAGCACTGACAGTGTGTGTGTGTGATGTTCGTGTAACACTACCAGCAGTACTGGAAGTATGTGTGGTGTACTTGTAACACTACCAGCAGTAATGGCAGTGTGTGTGATATAGTTGTAACACTACAAGCAGTACTGGCAGCGTGTGGTGTAGTTGTAACACTACCAGCAGTACTGGCAGCGTGTGGTGTAGTTGTAACACTACCAGCAGTACTGGCAGTGTGTGTGTGTGGTGTACTTGTAACACTACCAGCAGTACTGACAGTGTGTGTGTGTGGTGTACTTGTAACACTACCAGCAGTACTGGCAGTGTGTGTGGTGTACTTGTAACACTACCAGCAGTACTGGCAGTGTGTGTGTGTGGTGTACTTGTAACACTACCAGCAGCACTGACAGTGTGTGTGGTGTACTTGTAACACTACCAGCAGTACTGGCAGTGTGTGTGGTGTACTTGTAACACTACCAGCAGCACTGGCAGTGTGTGTGGTGTACTTGAAACACTACCAGCAGCACTGACAGTGTGTGTGTGTGGTGTACTTGTAACACTAACAGCAGTACTGGCAGTGTGTGTGGTGTACTTGTAACACTACCAGCAGTACTGGCAGTGTGTGTGGTGTACTTGTAACACTACCAGCAGCACTGACAGTGTGTGTGTGTGGTGTACTTGTAACACTACCAGCAGTACTGGCAGTGTGTGTGGTGTACTTGTAACACTACCAGCAGCACTGACAGTGTGTGTGTGTGGTGCACTTGTAACACTACCAGCAGTACTGGTAGTGTGTGTGGTGTTCGTGTAACACTACCAGCAGTACTGGTAGTGTGTGTGGTGTTCGTGTAACACTACCAGTAGTACTGGTTGTGTGTGTGGTGTACTTGTAACACTACCATCAGTACTGGAAGTATGTGTGTTGTGTTCTTGTAACACTACCAGCAGTACTGGCAGTGTGTGTGGTGTACTTGTAACACTACCAGCAGTACTGGCAGTGCGTGGTGTAGTTGTAACACTACCAGCAGTACTGGTAGTGTGTTTGGTGTTCTTGTAACACTACCAGCAGTACTGGAAGTGTGTGGTGTAGTTGTAACACTACCAGCAGTACTGGAAGTATGTGTGGTGTTCTTGTAACACTACCAGCAGTACTGGTAGTGTGGTTGGTGTACTTGTAACACTACCAGCAGTACTGGAAGTATGTGTGGTGTACTTGTAACGCTACCAGCAGTACTGACAGTTTTTGGTGTAGTTGTAACACTACTAGCAGTACTGACAGTGTGTGGAGTAGTTGTAACACTACCAGCAGTACTGGCAGTGTTTGGAGTAGTTGTAACACAACCAGCAGTACTGACAGTGTGTGGAGTAGTTGTAACACTACCAGCAGTACTGGCAGTGCGTGGAGTAGTTGTAACACCACCAGCAGTACTGACAGTGTGTGGAGTAGTTGTAACACTACCAGCAGTACTGACAGTGTGTGGAGTAGTTGTAACACTACCAGCAGTACTGGCAGTGCGTGGAGTAGTTGTAACACCACCAGCAGTACTGACAGTGTGTGGAGTAGTTGTAACACTACCAGCAGTACTGACAGTGTGTGGAGTAGTTGTAACACAACCAGCAGTACTGACAGTGTGTGGAGTAGTTGTAACACTACCAGCAGTACTGACAGTGTGTGGTGTACTTGTAACACTACCAGCAGTACTGACAGTGTGTGGAGTAGTTGTAACACTACCAGCAGTACTGACAGTGTGTGGAGTAGTTGTAACACCACCAGCAGTACTGGCAGTGCGTGGTGTAGTTGTAACACTACCAGCAGTACTGACAGTGTGTGTGTGTGGTGTATTTGTAACACTACCAGCAGTACTGGCAGTGTGTGGTGTACTTGTAACACTACCAGCACTACTGGCAGTGTGTGTGGTGTACTTGTAACACTACCAGCAGTACTGGAAGTATGTGTGGTGTACTTGTAACACTACCAGCAGTACTGGGAGTGTGTGTGGTGTAGTTGTAACACTACCAGCAGTACTGGCAGTGTGTGTGTGTGGTGTACTTGTAACACTACCAGCAGTACTGGCAGTGTGTGGTTCAGTTGTAACACTACCAGCAGTAATGGCAGTGTGTGTGATATAGTTGTAACTCTACAATCAGTACTGGCAGTGTGTGTGGTGTTCTTGTAACACTACCAGCAGTACTGGCAGTGTGTGTGTGTGGTGTACTTGTAACACTACCAGCAGTACTGGCAGTGTGTGTGGTGTACTTGTAACACTACCAGCAGCACTGGCAGTGTGTGTGTGTGGTGTACTTGTAACACTACCAGCACTACTGGCAGTGTGTGTGGTGTACTTGTAACACTACCAGCAGCACTGGCAGTGTGTGTGTGTGGTGTACTTGTAACACTACCAGCAGCACTGGCAGTGTGTGTGTGTGGTGTACTTGTAACACTACCAGCACTACTGGCAGTATGTGTGGTGTACTTGTAACACTACCAGCAGTAATGGCAGTGTGTGTGATATAGTTGTAACACTACAAGCAGTACTGGCAGCGTGTGGTGTAGTTGTAACACTACCAGCAGTACTGGCAGCGTGTGGTGTAGTTGTAACACTACCAGCAGTACTGGCAGTGTGTGTGTGTGGTGTACTTGTAACACTACCAGCAGTACTGACAGTGTGTGTGTGTGGTGTACTTGTAACACTACCAGCAGTACTGGCAGTGTGTGTGGTGTACTTGTAACACTACCAGCAGTACTGGCAGTGTGTGTGTGTGGTGTACTTGTAACACTACCAGCAGCACTGACAGTGTGTGTGGTGTACTTGTAACACTACCAGCAGTACTGGCAGTGTGTGTGGTGTACTTGTAACACTACCAGCAGCACTGGCAGTGTGTGTGGTGTACTTGAAACACTACCAGCAGCACTGACAGTGTGTGTGTGTGGTGTACTTGTAACACTAACAGCAGTACTGGCAGTGTGTGTGGTGTACTTGTAACACTACCAGCAGTACTGGCAGTGTGTGTGGTGTACTTGTAACACTACCAGCAGCACTGCAGTGTGTGTGTGTGGTGTACTTGTAACACTACCAGCAGTACTGGCAGTGTGTGTGGTGTACTTGTAACACTACCAGCAGCACTGACAGTGTGTGTGTGTGGTGCACTTGTAACACTACCAGCAGTACTGGTAGTGTGTGTGGTGTTCGTGTAACACTACCAGCAGTACTGGTAGTGTGTGTGGTGTTCGTGTAACACTACCAGTAGTACTGGTTGTGTGTGTGGTGTACTTGTAACACTACCATCAGTACTGGAAGTATGTGTGTTGTGTTCTTGTAACACTACCAGCAGTACTGGCAGTGTGTGTGGTGTACTTGTAACACTACCAGCAGTACTGGCAGTGCGTGGTGTAGTTGTAACACTACCAGCAGTACTGGTAGTGTGTTTGGTGTTCTTGTAACACTACCAGCAGTACTGGAAGTGTGTGGTGTAGTTGTAACACTACCAGCAGTACTGGAAGTATGTGTGGTGTTCTTGTAACACTACCAGCAGTACTGGTAGTGTGGTTGGTGTACTTGTAACACTACCAGCAGTACTGGAAGTATGTGTGGTGTACTTGTAACGCTACCAGCAGTACTGACAGTTTTTGGTGTAGTTGTAACACTACTAGCAGTACTGACAGTGTGTGGAGTAGTTGTAACACTACCAGCAGTACTGGCAGTGTTTGGAGTAGTTGTAACACAACCAGCAGTACTGACAGTGTGTGGAGTAGTTGTAACACTACCAGCAGTACTGGCAGTGCGTGGAGTAGTTGTAACACCACCAGCAGTACTGACAGTGTGTGGAGTAGTTGTAACACTACCAGCAGTACTGACAGTGTGTGGAGTAGTTGTAACACTACCAGCAGTACTGGCAGTGCGTGGAGTAGTTGTAACACCACCAGCAGTACTGACAGTGTGTGGAGTAGTTGTAACACTACCAGCAGTACTGACAGTGTGTGGAGTAGTTGTAACACAACCAGCAGTACTGACAGTGTGTGGAGTAGTTGTAACACTACCAGCAGTACTGACAGTGTGTGGTGTACTTGTAACACTACCAGCAGTACTGACAGTGTGTGGAGTAGTTGTAACACTACCAGCAGTACTGACAGTGTGTGGAGTAGTTGTAACACCACCAGCAGTACTGGCAGTGCGTGGTGTAGTTGTAACACTACCAGCAGTACTGACAGTGTGTGTGTGTGGTGTATTTGTAACACTACCAGCAGTACTGGCAGTGTGTGGTGTAGTTGTAACACTACCAGCAGTACTGGCAGTGTGTGTGGTGTACTTGTAACACTACCAGCAGCACTGGCAGTGTGTGTGGTGTAGCTGTAACACTACCAGCAGTACTGAGAGTGTGTGGTGTACTTGTAACACTACCAGCAGCACTGGCAGTGTGTGTGGTGTAGCTGTAACACTACCAGCAGTACTGAGAGTGTGTGGTGTACTTGTAACACTACCAGCAGCACTGGCAGTGTGTGTGGTGTAGTTGTAACACTACCAGCAGTACTGGCAGTGTGTGTGGTGTAGCTGTAACACAACCAGCAGCACTGGCAGTGTGTTTGGTGTACTTGTAACACCACCAGCAGCACTGGCAGTGTGTGTGGTGTAGTTGTAACACTACCAGCAGTACTGGCAGTGTGTGTGGTGTAGCTGTAACACAACCAGCAGCACTGGCAGTGTGTGTGGTGTACTTGTAACACTACCAGCAGCACTGGCAGTGTGTGTGGTGTAGTTGTAACACTACCAGCAACACTGACAGTGTGTGGTGTAGTTGTAACACTACCAGCAGAACTGGTAGTGTGTGTGGTGTACTTGTAACACTACCAACAGCACTGGCAGTGTGTGTGGTGTAGTTGTAACACTACCAGCAGTACTGGCAGTGTGTGTGGTGTAGCTGTAACACAACCAGCAGCACTGGCAGTGTGTGTGGTGTACTTGTAACACTACCAGCAGCACTGGCAGTGTGTGTGGTGTAGTTGTAACACTACCAGCAACACTGACAGTGTGTGGTGTAGTTGTAACACTACCAGCAGAACTGGTAGTGTGTGTGGTGTACTTGTAACACTACCAACAGCACTGGCAGTGTGTGTGATATAGTTGTAACACTACCAGCAGTACTGGAAGTGTGTGTGGTGTACTTGTAACACGTCCAGCAGCACTGGCAGTGTGTGTGGTGTAGTTGTAACACTACCAGCAGAACTGGTAATGTGTGTTGTGTAGTTGTAACACTACCAGCCGTACTAGCGGTGTGTGTATGATGTAGTTGTAACACTACCAGCAGGACTGGCAGTGTGTGTGGTGTACTTGTAACACTACCAGCAGTACTGGCAGTGTGTGTGGTGTACTTGTTTCACTACCAGCAGTACTGGCAGTGTGTGTGGTGTAGTTGTAACACTACCAGCAGTACTGGCAGTGTGTGTGGTGTACTTGTAACACTACCAGCAGTACTGGCAGTGTTTGTGGTGTAGTTGTAACACTACCAGCAGTATTTGTAGTATATATGGTGTACTTGTAACACTACCAGCAGTACTGGCAGTGTGAGTGGTGTACTTGTAACACTACCAGCAGTACTGGCAGTGTTTGTGGTGTAGTTGTAACACTTCCAGCAGTATTTGTAGTATATATGGTGTACTTCTAACACTACCAGCAGTACTGGTAGCGTGTGTAGTGTGGTTGTAACACTACCAGCAGTATTTGTAGTACATGTGGTGTAATTGTAACACTACCAGCAGTACTGGCAGTGTGTGTGGTGTACTTGTAACACTATCAGCAGTACTGGTAGTGTGTGTGTGGAGTAGTTATAACACTACCAGCAGTACTGGCAGTGTGTGGTGTAGTTATAACACCACCAGCAGTACTGGCAGTGTGTGTGGTGTACTTGTAACACTATCAGCAGTACTGGCAGTGTGTGTGTGGAGTAGTTATAACACTACCAGCAGTACTGGCAGTGTGTGTGGTGTACTTGTAACACTATCAGCAGTACTGGTAGTGTGTGTGTGGAGTACTTGTAACACTACCAGCAGTACTGGCAGTGTGTGGTGTACTTGTAACACTATCAGCGGTACTGGCAGTGTGTGGTGTAGTTGTAACACTACCAGCAGTACTGGCAGTGTGTGGTGTACTTGTAACACTACCAGCAGTACTGACAGTGTGTGGTGTAGTTGTAACACTACCAGCAGTACTGGCAGTGTGTGTGGTGTACTTGTAACACTATCAGCAGTACTGGTACTGTGTGTGTGGAGTAGTTATAACACTACCAGCAGTACTGGCAGTGTGTGTGGTGTACTTGTAACACTATCAGCAGTACTGGTAGTGTGTGGTGTACTTGTAACACTACCAGCAGTACTGGTAGTGAGTGTGGTGTACTTGTAACACTACCAACAACACTGACAGTGTGTGGTGTACTTGTAACACTACCAGCAGTACTGACAGTGTGTGGTGTACTTGTAACACTACCAGCAGTACTGACAGTGTGTGGTGTACTTGTAACACTACCAGCAGTACTGGTAGTGAGTGTGGTGTACTTGTAACACTACCAACAACACTGACAGTGTGTGGTGTACTTGTAACAACACCAGCAGTACTGGTAGTGTGTGGTGTACTTGTAACACTACCAGCAGTACTGGTAGTGAGTGTGGTGTACTTGTAACACTACCAACAACACTGACAGTGTGTGGTGTACTTGTAACACTACCAGCAGTACTGACAGTGTGTGGTGTAGTTGTAACACTATCAGCAGTACTGACAGTGTGTGTTGTAGCTGTAACACTACCAGCAGAACTGGTAGTGTGTGTGTGGTGTAGTTGTAACACTACCAGCAGTACTGACAGTGTGTGGTGTAGTTGTAACACTACCAGCAGTACTGACAGTGTGTGGTGTAGTTGTAACACTACCAGCAGTACTGGCAGTGTGTGTGGTGTAGTTGCAACACTACCAGCAGTACTGGTTGTGTGTGTGGTGTAGTTGTAACACTACCAGCAGTACTGGCAGTGTGTGTGGTGTAGTTGTAACACTACCAGCAGTACTGGTAGTGAGTGTGGTGTACTTGTAACACTACCAACAACACTGACAGTGTGTGGTGTACTTGTAACACTACCAGCAGTACTGACAGTGTGGTGTAGTTGTAACACTACCAGCAGTACTGACAGTGTGTGTTGTAGCTGTAACACTACCAGCAGAACTGGTAGTGTGTGTGTGGTGTAGTTGTAACACTACCAGCAGTACTGACAGTGTGTGGTGTAGTTGTAACACTACCAGCAGTACTGACAGTGTGTGGTGTAGTTGTAACACTACCAGCAGTACTGGCAGTGTGTGTGGTGTAGTTGCAACACTACCAGCAGTACTGGTTGTGTGTGTGGTGTAGTTGTAACACTACCAGCAGTACTGGCAGTGTGTGTGGTGTAGTTGTAACACTACCAGCAGTACTGGCAGTGTGTTTATCGTGTAGTTGTAACACTACCAGCAGTACTGACAGTGTGTGGTGTAGTTGTAACACTACCAGCAGTACTGACAGTGTGTGTGGTGTAGTTGTAACACTACCAGCAGTACTGGCAGTATTTTTGGTGTAGTAGTAACACTACCAGCAGTACTGGCAGTGTGTGTGGTGTAGTTGTAACACTACCAGCAGTACTGGCAGTATTTTTGGTGTAGTAGTAACACTACCAGCAGTACTGGTAGTGTGTGTAGTGTAGTTGTAACACTACCAGCAGTATTTGTAGTACATGTGGTGTACTTGTAACACTGGTTTAGAAAGACACGTAAGCAAACACTATAACATATTTATTAGAAAACGTTTCGGTCCTGGGACCAGCAGTACTGGCAGTGTGTGGTGTACTTGTAACACTTCCAGCAGTACTGACAGTGTGTGGTGTGCTTGTAACGCTACCAGCAGTACTGGCAGTGTGTGGTGTACTTGTAACACTACCAGCAGTACTGACAGTGTGTGGTGTACTTGTAACACTACCAGCAGTATTGGCAGTGTGTGTGGTGTAGTTGTAACACCACCAGCAGTACTGGCAGTGTGTGGTGTACTTGTAACGCTACCAGCAGTACTGGCAGTGTGTGGAGTACTTGTAACACTACCAGCAGTACTGGCAGTGTGTGTGGTGTAGTTGCAACACTACCAGCAGTACTGGTAGTGTGTGGTGTAGTTGCAACACTACCAGCAGTACTGGTAGTGTGTGGTGTACTTGTAACACTACCAGCAGTACTGGTAGTGTGTGTGGTGTAGTTGTAACACTACCAGCAGTACTGGTAGTGTGTGGTGTAGTTGTAACACTACCAGCAGTACTGGCAGTGTGTGTGGTGTAGTTGTAACACTACCAGCAGTATTGACAGTGTGTGGTGTACTTGTAACACTACCAGCAGTACTGGTAGTGTGTGGTGTAGTTGTAACACTACCAGCAGTACTGGCAGTGTGTGGTGCAGTTGTAACACTACCAGCAGTACTGGTAGTGTGTGTGGTGTAGTTGTAACACTACCAGCAGTACTGGTAGTGTGTGGTGTACTTGTAACACTACCAACAGTACTGGTAGTGTGTGGTGTAGTTGTAACAATACCAACAGTACTGGCAGTGTGTGGTGTAGTTGTAAGACTACCAACAGTACTGGCAGTGTGTGGTGTAGTTGTAACACTACCAACAGTACTGGCAGTGTGTGGTGTAGTTGTAACACTACCAACAGTACTGGCAGTGTGTGGTGTAGTTGTAACACTACCAGCAGTACTGACAGTGTGTGGTGTAGTTGTAACACTACCAACAGTACTGGCAGTGTGTGGTGTAGTTGTAACACTACCAGCAGTACTGGCAGTGTGTGGTGTAGTTGTAACACTACCAACAGTACTGGCAGTGTGTGGTGTAGTTGTAACACTACCAACAGTACTGGCAGTGTGTGGTGTAGTTGTAACACTACCAGCAGTACTGGCAGTGTGTGGTGTAGTTGTAACACTACCAGCAGTACTGGCAGTGTGTGTGGTGTAGTTGTAACACTACCAGCAGTATTGGTAGTGTGTGGTGTAGTTGTAACACTACCAGCAGTACTGGTAGTGTGTGTGGTGTAGTTGTAACACTACCAGTTTAACTCTGAGGTGTAGACTTGTACACTAGTGTGTGTTGTAGCTAGGATTAAGAGACTACAACCTCCTGGTACACTGGTATGTGTTGTAGCCAGGACTAAGAGACTACAACCTCCTGGTACACTGGTGTGTGTTGTAGCCAGGACTAAGAGACCACAACCTCCTGGTACACTGGTGTGTGTTGTAGCCAGGACTAAGAGACTACAACCTCCTGGTACACTGGTGTGTGTTGTAGCCGAGACTAAGAGACTACAACCTCCTGGTACACTGGTGTGTGGTGTAGCCAGGACTAAGAGACTACAACCTCCTGGTACACTGGTGTGTGGTGTAGCCAGGACTAAGAGACTACAACCTCCTGGTACACTAGTGTGTGTTGTAGCCAGGACTAAGAGACTACAACCTCCTGGTACACTGGTGTGTGGTGTAGCCGGGACTAAGAGACTACAACCTCCTGGTACACTGGTGTGTGGTGTAGCCAGGACTAAGAGACTACAACCTCCTGGTACACTGGTGTGTGGTGTAGCCAGGACTAAGAGACTACAACCTCCTGGTACACTGGTGTGTGTTGTTGCCAGGACTAAGAGACTACAACCTCCTTGTACATTGTTGTATAGTGTAGCCAGGACTAAGAGATTACAACCTCCTGGTACACTGGTGTGTGTTGTAGCCAGGACTAAGAGACTACAACCTCCTGGTACACTGGTGTGTGTTGTAGCCAGGACTAAGAGACTACAACCTCCTGGTACACTGGTGTGTGTTGTAGCCAGGACTAAGAGACTACAACCTCCTGGTACACTGGTGTGTGTTGTAGCCGGGACTAAGAGACTACAACCTCCTGGTACACTGGTGTGTGGTGTAGCCAGGACTAAGAGACTACAACCTCCTGGTACACTGGTGTGTGGTGTAGCCAGGACTAAGAGACTACAACCTCCTGGTACACTAGTGTGTGTTGTAGCCAGGACTAAGAGACTACAACCTCCTGGTACACTGGTGTGTGGTGTAGCCGGGACTAAGAGACTACAACCTCCTGGTACACTGGTGTGTGGTGTAGCCAGGACTAAGAGACTACAACCTCCTGGTACACTGGTGTGTGGTGTAGCCAGGACTAAGAGACTACAACCTCCTGGTACACTGGTGTGTGTTGTTGCCAGGACTAAGAGACTACAACCTCCTTGTACATTGTTGTATAGTGTAGCCAGGACTAAGAGATTACAACCTCCTGGTACACTGGTGTGTGTTGTAGCCAGGACTAAGAGACTACAACCTCCTGGTACACTGGTGTGTGGTGTAGCCAGGACTAAGAGACTACAACCTCCTATTACAATGGTGTGTGTTGTAGCCAGGACTAAGAGACTACAACCTCCTGGTACACTGGTGTGTGTTGTAGCCAGGACTAAGAGACAACAACCTCCTGGTACACTGGTGTGTGTTGTAGCTAGGATTAAGAGACTAGAACCTCCTGGTACACTGGTGTGTGGTGTAGCCAGGACTAAGAGATTATAACCTCCTTTTACACTGGTGTGTGCTGTAGCCAGGACTAAGAGATTACAAGCTCCTGGTACACTGGTGTGTGTTGTAGCCAGGACTAAGAGACTACAACCTCCTTGTACACTGGTGTGTGGTGTAGCCAGGACTAAGAGACTACAACTTCCTGGTACACTTCTGTGTGGTGTTGCCAGGACTAAGAGATTACAACCTCCTGGAACACTGGTGTGTGTTGTAGCCTGGACTAAGAGACTACAACCTCCTGGTACACTGGTATGTGTTGTAGCCAGGACTAAGAGGTTACAACCTCCTGGTACACTGGTGTGTGTTGTAGCCAGGATTAAGAGACTACAACCTCCTGGTACACTGGTGTGTGTTGTAGCCAGGACTAAGAGACTACAACCTCCTGGTACACTGGTGTGTGTTGTAGCCAGGACTAAGAGACTACAACCTCCTGGTACACTGGTGTGTGGTGTAGCCAGGTCTAAGAGATTACAACCTCCTTGTACACTGGCGTGTAGTGTAGCCAGGACAAAGAGATTACAACCTCCTGGTACACTGGTGTGTGTTGTAGCCAAGACTAAGAGACTACAACCTCCTGGTACACTGGTGTGTGGTGTAGCCAGGAATAAGAGATTACAACCTCCTTGTACACTGGTGTGTGGTGTAGCCAGGACTAAGAGATTACAACCTTCTGGTACAATGGTGTGTGTTGTAGCCAAGACTAAGAGAATACAACCTCCTGGTACACTGGTGTGTGGTGTAGCCAGGACTAAGAGACTACAACCTCCTGGTACACTGGTGTGTGGTGTAGCCAGGACTAAGAGACTACAACCTCCTGGTACACTGGTGTGTGGTGTAGCCAGGACTAAGAGACTACAACCTCCTGGTACACTAGTGTGTGTTGTAGCCAGGACTAAGAGACTACAACCTCCTGGTACACTGGTGTGTGGTGTAGCCGGGACTAAGAGACTACAACCTCCTGGTACACTGGTGTGTGGTGTAGCCAGGACTAAGAGACTACAACCTCCTGGTACACTGGTGTGTGGTGTAGCCAGGACTAAGAGACTACAACCTCCTGGTACACTAGTGTGTGTTGTAGCCAGGACTAAGAGACTACAACCTCCTGGTACACTGGTGTGTGGTGTAGCCGGGACTAAGAGACTACAACCTCCTGGTACACTGGTGTGTGGTGTAGCCAGGACTAAGAGACTACAACCTCCTGGTACACTGGTGTGTGGTGTAGCCAGGACTAAGAGACTACAACCTCCTGGTACACTGGTGTGTGTTGTTGCCAGGACTAAGAGACTACAACCTCCTTGTACATTGTTGCATAGTGTAGCCAGGACTAAGAGATTACAACCTCCTGGTACACTGGTGTGTGTTGTAGCCAGGACTAAGAGACTACAACCTCTTGGTACACTGGTGTGTGGTGTAGCCAGGACTAAGAGACTACAACCTCCTATTACAATGGTGTGTGTTGTAGCCTGGACTAAGAGACTACAATCTCCTGGTACACTGGTGTGTGTTGTAGCCAGGACTAAGAGACAACAACCTCCTGGTACACTGGTGTGTGTTGTAGCTAGGATTAAGAGACTAGAACCTCCTGGTACACTGGTGTGTGGTGTAGCCAGGACTAAGAGATTATAACCTCCTTTTACACTGGTGTGTGCTGCAGCCAGGACTAAGAGATTACAAGCTCCTGGTACACTGGTGTGTGTTGTAGCCAGGACTAAGAGACTACAACCTCCTTGTACACTGGTGTGTGGTGTAGCCAGGACTAAGAGACTACAACTTCCTGGTACACTTCTGTGTGGTGTTGCCAGGACTAAGAGATTACAACCTCCTGGAACACTGGTGTGTGTTGTAGCCTGGACTAAGAGACTACAACCTCCTGGTACACTGGTGTGTGGTGTAGCCAGGAATAAGAGACTACAACCTCCTGGTACACTGGTGTGTGGTGTAGCCAGGACTAAGAGACTACAACCTCCTGGTACACTGGTGTGTGTTGTTGCCAGGACTAAGAGACTACAACCTCCTTGTACATTGTTGTATAGTGTAGCCAGGACTAAGAGATTACAACCTCCTGGTACACTGGTGTGTGTTGTAGCCAGGACTAAGAGACTACAACCTCCTGGTACACTGGTGTGTGGTGTAGCCAGGACTAAGAGACTACAACCTCCTATTACAATGGTGTGTGTTGTAGCCAGGACCAAGAGACTACAACCTCCTGGTACACTGGTGTGTGTTGTAGCCAGGACTAAGAGACAACAACCTCCTGGTACACTGGTGTGTGTTGTAGCTAGGATTAAGAGACTAGAACCTCCTGGTACACTGGTGTGTGGTGTAGCCAGGACTAAGAGATTATAACCTCCTTTTACACTGGTGTGTGCTGTAGCCAGGACTAAGAGATTACAAGCTCCTGGTACACTGGTGTGTGTTGTAGCCAGGACTAAGAGACTACAACCTCCTTGTACACTGGTGTGTGGTGTAGCCAGGACTAAGAGACTACAACTTCCTGGTACACTTCTGTGTGGTGTTGCCAGGACTAAGAGATTACAACCTCCTGGAACACTGGTGTGTGTTGTAGCCTAGACTAAGAGACTACAACCTCCTGGTACACTGGTATGTGTTGTAGCCAGGACTAAGAGGTTACAACCTCCTGGTACACTGGTGTGTGTTGTAGCCAGGATTAAGAGACTACAACCTCCTGGTACACTGGTGTGTGTTGTAGCCAGGACTAAGAGACTACAACCTCCTGGTACACTGGTGTGTGTTGTAGCCAGGACTAAGAGACTACAACCTCCTGGTACACTGGTGTGTGGTGTAGCCAGGTCTAAGAGATTACAACCTCCTTGTACACTGGCGTGTAGTGTAGCCAGGACTAAGAGATTACAACCTCCTGGTACACTGGTGTGTGTTGTAGCCAAGACTAAGAGACTACAACCTCCTGGTACACTGGTGTGTGGTGTAGCCAGGACTAAGAGATTACAACCTCCTTGTACACTGGTGTGTGGTGTAGCCAGGACTAAGAGATTACAACCTTCTGGTACACTGGTGTGTGTTGTAGCCAAGACTAAGAGAATACAACCTCCTGGTACACTGGTGTGTGGTGTAGCCAGGACTAAGAGACTACAACCTCCTGGTACACTGGTGTGTGGTGTAGCCAGGACTAAGAGACTACAACCTCCTGGTACACTGGTGTGTGGTGTAGCCAGGACTAAGAGACTACAACCTCCTGGTACACTAGTGTGTGTTGTAGCCAGGACTAAGAGACTACAACCTCCTGGTACACTGGTGTGTGGTGTAGCCAGGACTAAGAGACTACAACCTCCTGGTACACTGGTGTGTGGTGTAGCCAGGACTAAGAGACTACAACCTCCTGGTACACTGGTGTGTGGTGTAGCCAGGACTAAGAGACTACAACCTCCTGGTACACTAGTGTGTGTTGTAGCCAGGACTAAGAGACTACAACCTCCTGGTACACTGGTGTGTGGTGTAGCCAGGACTAAGAGACTACAACCTCCTGGTACACTGGTGTGTGGTGTAGCCAGGACTAAGAGACTACAACCTCCTGGTACACTGGTGTGTGGTGTAGCCAGGACTAAGAGACTACAACCTCCTGGTACACTGGTGTGTGTTGTTGCCAGGACTAAGAGACTACAACCTCCTTGTACATTGTTGTATAGTGTAGCCAGGACTAAGAGATTACAACCTCCTGGTACACTGGTGTGTGTTGTAGCCAGGACTAAGAGACTACAACCTCCTGGTACACTGGTGTGTGGTGTAGCCAGGACTAAGAGACTACAACCTCCTATTACAATGGTGTGTGTTGTAGCCAGGACTAAGAGACTACAATCTCCTGGTACACTGGTGTGTGTTGTAGCCAGGACTAAGAGACAACAACCTCCTGGTACACTGGTGTGTGTTGTAGCTAGGATTAAGAGACTAGAACCTCCTGGTACACTGGTGTGTGGTGCAGCCAGGACTAAGAGATTATAACCTCCTTTTACACTGGTGTGTTGTGTAGCCAGGACTAAGAGATTACAACCTCCTGGTACACTAGTGTGTGTTGTAGCCAGGACTAAGAGACTACAACCTCCTGGTACACTGGTGTGTGGTGTAGCCAGGACTAAGAGACTACAACTTCCTGGTACACTTCTGTGAGGTGTTGGCAGGACTAAGAGATTACAACCTCCTGGTACACTGGTGTGTGTTGTAGCCTGGACTAAGAGACTACAACCTCCTGGTACACTGGTATGTGTTGTAGCCAGGACTAAGACGCTACAACCTCCTGGTACACTGGTGTGTGTTGTAGCCAGGACTAAGAGACTACAACCTCCTGGTACACTGGTGTGTGTTGTAGCCAGGACTAAGAGACTACAACCTCCTGGTACACTGGTGTGTGTTGTAGCCAGGACTAAGAGACTACAACCTCCTGGTACACTGGTGTGTGGTGTAGCCAGGACTAAGAGATTACAACCTCCTGGTACACTGGTGTGTTGTGTAGCCAGGACTAAGAGATTACAACCTCCTGGTACACTAGTGTGTGTTGTAGCCAGGACTAAGAGACTACAACCTCCTGGTACACTGGTGTGTGGTGTAGCCAGGACTAAGAGATTACAACCTCCTGGTACACTGGTGTGTGGTGTAGCCAGGACTAAGAGACTACAACCTTCTGGTACACTGGTGTGTGTTGTAGCCAGGACTAAGAGACTACAACCTCCTGGTACACTGGTGTGTGGTGTAGCCAGGACTAAGAGACTACAACCTCCTGGTACACTGGTGTGTGGTGTAGCCAGGACTAAGAGACTACAACCTCCTGGTACACTGGTGTGTGGTGTAGCCAGGACTAAGAGACTACAACCTCCTGGTACACTGGTGTGTGTTGTAGCCAGGACTAAGAGACTACAACCTCCTGGTACACTGGTGTGTGGTGTAGCCAGGACTAAGAGACTACAACCTCCTGGTACACTGGTGTGTGGTGTAGCCAGGACTAAGAGACTACAACCTCCTGGTACACTGGTGTGTGGTGTAGCCAGGACTAAGAGACTGCAACCTCCTGGTACACTAGAGTGTGATGTAGCCAGGACTAAGAGACTACAACCTCCTGAAACACTGGTGTGTGGTGTAGCCAGGACTAAGAGACTACAACCTCCTGGTACACTGGTGTGTGGTGTAGCCAGGACTAAGAGACTACAACCTCCTGGTACACTGGTGTGTGGTGTAGCCAGGACTAAGAGACTACAACCTCCTGGTACACTGGTGTGTGTTGTAGCCAGGACTAAGAGATTACAACCTCCTTGTACACTGGTGTATGGTGTAGCCAGGACTAAGAAATTACAACCTCCTGGTACACTGGTGAGTGTTGTAGCCAGGACTAGGAGACTACAATCTCCTGGTACACTGGTGTGTGGTGTAGCCAGGACTAAGAGACTACAACCTCCTATTACAATGGTGTGTGTTGTAGCCAGGACCAAGAGACTACAACCTCCTGGTACACTGGTGTGTGGTGTTGGCTGGACTATGTGACTACAACCTCCTGGTACACTGGTGTGTGTTGTAGCTAGGATTAAGAGACTAGAACCTCCTGGTACACTGGTGTGTGGTGTAGCCAGGACTAAGAGATTATAACCTCCTTTTACACTGGTGTGTGCTGTAGCCAGGACTAAGAGATTACAAGCTCCTGGTACACTGGTGTGTGTTGTAGCCAGGACTAAGAGACTACAACCTCCTTGTACACTGGTGTGTGGTGTAGCCAGGACTAAGAGACTACAACTTCCTGGTACACTTCTGTGTGGTGTTGCCAGGACTAAGAGATTACAACCTCCTGGAACACTGGTGTGTGTTGTAGCCTGGACTAAGAGACTACAACCTCCTGGTACACTGGTATGTGTTGTAGCCAGGACTAAGAGGTTACAACCTCCTGGTACACTGGTGTGTGTTGTAGCCAGGATTAAGAGACTACAACCTCCTGGTACACTGGTGTGTGTTGTAGCCAGGACTAACAGACTACAACCTCCTGGTACACTGGTGTGTGTTGTAGCCAGGACTAAGAGACTACAACCTCCTGGTACACTGGTGTGTGGTGTAGCCAGGTCTAAGAGATTACAACCTCCTGGTACACTGGCGTGTAGTGTAGCCAGGACTAAGAGATTACAACCTCCTGGTACACTGGTGTGTGTTGTAGCCAAGACTAAGAGACTACAACCTCCTGGTACACTGGTGTGTGGTGTAGCCAGGACTAAGAGATTACAACCTCCTTGTACACTGGTGTGTGGTGTAGTTAGGACTAAGAGATTACAACCTTCTGGTACACTGGTGTGTGTTGTAGCCAAGACTAAGAGAATACAACCTCCTGGTACACTGGTGTGTGGTGTAGCCAGGACTAAGAGACTACAACCTCCTGGTACACTGGTGTGTGGTGTAGCCAGGACTAAGAGACTACAACCTCCTGGTACACTGGTGTGTGGTGTAGCCAGGACTAAGAGACTACAATCTCCTGGTACACTAGTGTGTGTTGTAGCCAGGACTAAGAGACTACAACCTCCTGGTACACTGGTGTGTGGTGTAGCCGGGACTAAGAGACTACAACCTCCTGGTACACTGGTGTGTGGTGTAGCCAGGACTAAGAGACTACAACCTCCTGGTACACTGGTGTGTGGTGTAGCCAGGACTAAGAGACTACAACCTCCTGGTACACTAGTGTGTGTTGTAGCCAGGACTAAGAGACTACAACCTCCTGGTACACTGGTGTGTGGTGTAGCCGGGACTAAGAGACTACAACCTCCTGGTACACTGGTGTGTGGTGTAGCCAGGACTAAGAGACTACAACCTCCTTGTACACTGGTGTGTGGTGTAGCCAGGACTAAGAGACTACAACCTCCTGGTACACTGGTGTGTGTTGTTGCCAGGACTAAGAGACTACAACCTCCTTGTACATTGTTGTATAGTGTAGCCAGGACTAAGAGATTACAACCTCCTGGTACACTGGTGTGTGTTGTAGCCAGGACTAAGAGACTACAACCTCCTGGTACACTGGTGTGTGGTGTAGCCAGGACTAAGAGACTACAACCTCCTATTACAATGGTGTGTGTTGTAGCCAGGACTAAGAGACTACAACCTCCTGGTACACTGGTGTGTGTTGTAGCCAGGACTAAGAGACAACAACCTCCTGGTACACTCGTGTGTGTTGTAGCTAGGATTAAGAGACTAGAACCTCCTGGTACACTGGGGTGTGGTGTAGCCAGGACTAAGAGATTATAACCTCCTTTTACACTGGTGTGTGCTGTAGCCAGGACTAAGAGATTACAAGCTCCTGGTACACTGGTGTGTGTTGTAGCCAGGACTAAGAGACTACAACCTCCTTGTACACTGGTGTGTGGTGTAGCCAGGACTAAGAGACTACAACTTCCTGGTACACTTCTGTGTGGTGTTGCCAGGACTAAGAGATTACAACCTCCTGGTACACTGGTATGTGTTGTAGCCAGGACTAAGAGGTTACAACCTCCTGGTACACTGGTGTGTGTTGTAGCCAGGACTAAGAGGTTACAACCTCCTGGTACACTGGTGTGTGTTGTAGCCAGGATTAAGAGACTACAACCTCCTTGTACACTGGTGTGTGTTGTAGCCAGGACTAAGAGACTACAACCTCCTGGTACACTGGTGTGTGTTGTAGCCAGGACTAAGAGACTACAACCTCCTGGTACACTGGTGTGTGGTGTAGCCAGGACTAAGAGACTACAACCTCCTGGTACACTGGTGTGTGGTGTAGCCAGGACTAAGAGATTACAACCTCCTGGTACACTGGTGTGTGTTGTAGCCAGGACTAAGAGACTACAACCTCCTGGTACACTGGTGTGTGGTGTAGCCAGGACTAAGAGACTACAACCTCCTGGTACACTGGTGTGTGGTGTAGCCAGGACTAAGAGATTACAACCTTCTGGTACACTGGTGTGTGTTGTAGCCAAGACTAAGAGAATACAACCTCCTGGTACACTGGTGTGTGGTGTAGCCAGGACTAAGAGACTACAACCTCCTGGTACACTGGTGTGTGGTGTAGCCAGGACTAAGAGACTACAACCTCCTGGTACACTGGTGTGTGTTGTAGCCAGGACTAAGAGACTACAACCTCCTGGTACACTGGTGTGTGGTGTAGCCAGGACTAAGAGATTACAACCTCCTGGTACACTGGTGTGTGTTGTAGCCAGGACTAAGAGACTACAACCTCCTGGTACACTGGTGTGTGGTGTAGCCAGGACTAAGAGACTACAACCTCCTGGTACACTGGTGTGTGGTGTAGCCGGGACTAAGTGATTACAACCTCCTGATACACTGGTGTGTGTTGTAGCCAGGACTAAGAGACTACAACCTCCTGGTACACTGGTGTGTGGTGTAGCCAGGACTAAGAGACTAAAAGCTCCTGGTAGACTGGTGTGTGATGTAGCCAGGACTAGGAGACTACAACCTCCTGGTACACTGGTGTGTGGTTTAGCCAGGACTAAGAGATTACAACCTCCTGGTACACTGGTGTGTGGTGTAGCCAGTACTAAGAGATTACAACCTCCTGGTACACTGGTGTGTGTTGTAGCCAGGACTAAGAGACAACAACCTCCTGGTACACTGGTGTGTGTTGTAGCTAGGATTAAGAGACTAGAACCTCCTGGTACACTGGTGTGTGGTGTAGCCAGGACTAAGAGATTATAACCTCCTTTTACACTGGTGTGTGCTGTAGCCAGGACTAAGAGATTACAAGCTCCTGGTACACTGGTGTGTGTTGTAGCCAGGACTAAGAGACTACAACCTCCTTGTACACTGGTGTGTGGTGTAGCCAGGACTAAGAGACTACAACTTCCTGGTACACTTCTGTGTGGTGTTGCCAGGACTAAGAGATTACAAATTCCTGGAACACTGGTGTGTGTTGTAGCCTGGACAAAGAGACTACAACCTCCTGGTACACTGGTATGTGTTGTAGCCAGGACTAAGAGGTTACAACCTCCTGGTACACTGGTGTGTGTTGTAGCCAGGATTAAGAGACTACAACCTCCTGGTACACTGGTGTGTGTTGTAGCCAGGACTAAGAGACTACAACCTCCTGGTACACTGGTGTGTGTTGTAGCCAGGACTAAGAGACTACAACCTCCTGGTACACTGGTGTGTGGTGTAGCCAGGTCTAAGAGATTACAACCTCCTGGTACACTGGCGTGTAGTGTAGCCAGGACTAAGAGATTACAACCTCCTGGTACACTTGTGTGTGTTGTAGCCAAGACTAAGAGACTACAACCTCCTGGTACACTGGTGTGTGGTGTAGCCAGGACTAAGAGATTACAACCTCCTTGTACACTGGTGTGTGGTGTAGCCAGGGCTAAGAGATTACAACCTTCTGGTACACTGGTGTGTGTTGTAGCCAAGACTAAGAGAATACAACCTCCTGGTACACTGGTGTGTGGTGTAGCCAGGACTAAGAGACTACAACCTCCTGGTACACTGGTGTGTGGTGTAGCCAGGACTAAGAGATTTCAACCTCCTGGTACACTGGTGTGTGTTGTAGCCAGGACTAAGAGATTACAACCTCGTGGTACACTGGTGTGTGGTGTAGCCAGGACTAAGAGATTACAACCTCCTGGTACACTGGTGTGTGTTGTAGCCAGGACTAAGAGACTACAACCTCCTGGTACACTGGTGTGTAGTGTAGCCAGGACTAAGAGACTACAACCTCCTGGTACACTGGTGTGTGGTGTAGCCGGGACTAAGTGATTACAACCTCCTGATACACTGGTGTGTGTTGTAGCCAGGACTAAGAGACTACAACCTCCTGGTACACTGGTGTGTGGTGTAGCCAGGACTAAGAGACTAAAACCTCCTGGTAGACTGGTGTGTGATGTAGCCAGGACTAGGAGACTACAACCTCCTGGTACACTGGTGTGTGGTTTAGCCAGGACTAAGAGATTACAACCTCCTGGTACACTGGTGTGTGGTGTAGCCAGGACTAAGAGATTACAACCTCCTGGTACACTGGTGTGTGTTGTAGCCAGGACTAAGAGACTACAACCTCCTGGTACACTGGTGTTTGGTGTAGCCAGGACTAAGAGACTACAACCTCCTGGTACATTGGTGTGTGGTGTAACCAGGACTAAGAGATTACAACCTCCTGGTACACTGGTGTGTGTTGTAGCCAGGACTAAGAGACTACAACCTCCTGGTACACTGGTGTGTAGTGTAGCCAGGACTAAGTGTCTACAACCTCCTTGTACACTGGTGTGTGTTGTAGCCAGGACTAAGAGACTACAACCTCCTGGTACACTGGTGTGTGGTGTAGCCAGGACTAGGAGACTACAACCTCCTGGTACACTGGTGTGTAGTGTAGCCAGGACTAAGAGACTACAACCTCCTGGTGCACTGGTGTGTGTTGTAGCCAGGACTAAGTGACTACAACCTCCTGGTACACTGGTGTGTGGTGTAGCCAGGACTAAGAGATTACAACCTACTGGTACACTGGTGTGTGTTGTAGCCAGGACTAAGAGACTACAACCTCCTGGTACACTGGTGTGTGGTGTAGCCAGGACTAAGAGACTACAACCTCCTATTACACTGGTGTGTGTTGTAGCCAGGACTAAGAGACTACAACCTCCTGGTACACTGGTGTGTGTTGTAGCCAGGACTAAGAGACTACAACCTCCTGGTACACTGGTGTTTGTTGTAGCCAGCATTAAGAGACTACAACCTCCTAGTACACTGGTGTTTGGTGTAGCCAGTACTAAGAGATTACAACCTCCTGGTACACTGGTGTGTGGTGTAGCCAGGACTAAGAGATTACAACCTCCTGGTACACTGGTGTGTGTTGTAGCCAGGACTAAGAGACTACAACCTCCTGGTACACTGGTGTGTGGAGTAGCCAGGACTAAGAGATTACAACCTCCTGGTACACTAGTGTGTGGTGTAGCCAGGACTAAGGGATTACAACCTCCTGGTACATTGGTGTGTGTTGTAGCCATGACTCAGAGACTACAACTTCCTGGTACACTTGTGTGTGGTGTAGCCAGGACTAAGAGACTACAACCTCCTGGTACACTGGTGTGTGTTGTAGCCAGGACTAAGAGACTACAACCTCCTGGTACACTGGTGTGTGTTGTAGCCAGGACTAAGAGATTACAACCTCCTGGTACACTGGTGTGTGTTGTAGCCTGGACTAAGAGATTACAAGCTCCTGGTACAATGGTGTGTGTTGTAGCCAGGACTAAGAGACTACAACCTCCTGGTACACTGGTGTGTGGTGTAGCCAGGACTAAGAGACTACAACCTCCTGGTACACTGGTGTGTGGTGTAGCCAGGACTAAGAGATTACAACCTCCTGGTACACTGGTGTGTGTTGTAGCCAGGACTAAGAGACTACAACCTCCTGGTACACTGGTGTGTGGTGTAGCCAGGACTAAGAGACTACAACCTCCTGGTACACTGGTGTGTGTTGTAGCCAGGACTAAGAGACTACAACCTCCTGGTACACTGGTGTGTGGTGTAGCCAGGACTAAGAGACTACAACCTCCTGGTACACTGGTGTGTGGTGTAGCCAGGACTAAGAGATTACAACCTTCTGGTACACTGGTGTGTGTTGTAGCCAGGACTAAGAGACTACAACCTCCTGGTACACTGGTGTGTTGTGTAGCCAGGACTAAGAGACTACAACCTCCTGGTACACTTAGTGTGTGGTGTAGCCAGGACTAAGAGATTACAACCTCCTGGTACACTGGTGTGTGTTGTAGCCAGGACTAAGAGACTACAACCTCCTGGTACACTGGTGTGTGGTGTAGTTAGGACTAAGAGACTACAACCTCCTGGTACGCTGGTGTGTGGTGTAGCCAGGACTAAGTGATTACAACCTCCTGGTACACTGGTGTGTGTTGTAGCCAGGACTAAGAGAATACAACCTCCTGGTACACTGGTGTGTGGTGTAGCCAGGACTAAGAGACTACAACCTCCTGGTACACTGGTGTGTGGTGTATCCAGGACTAAGAGACTACAACCTCCTGGTACACTGGTGTGTGGTGTAGCCAGGACTAAGAGACTACAACCTCCTGGTACACTGGTGTGTGGTGTAGCCAGGACTAAGAGGCTACAACCTCCTGGTACACTGGTGTGTGATGTAGCCAGGACTAAGAGACTACAACCTCCTGGTACACTGGTGTGTGGTGTAGCCAGGACTAAGAGATTACAACCTCCTGGTACACTGGTGTGTGTTGTAGCCAGGACTAAGAGACTACAACCTCCTGGTACACTGGTGTGTGGTGTAGCCAGGACTAAGAGACTACAACTTCCTGGTACACTGGTGTGTTTTGTCGCCAAGACTAAGAGACTACAACCTCCTGGTACACTGGTGTGTGGTGTAGCCAGGACTAAGAGACTACAACCTCCTGGTACACTGGTGTGTGTTGTAGCCAGGACTAAGAGACTACAACCTCCTGGTACACTGGTGTGTGGTGTAGCCAGGACTAAGAGACTACAACCTCCTGGTACACTGGTGTGTGGTGTAGCCTGGACTAAGCGATTACAACCTCCTGGTACACTGGTGTGTGTTGTTGCCAGGACTAAGAGACTACAACCTCCTGGTACACTGGTGTGTGGTGTAGCCAGGACTAAGAGATTACAACCTCCTGGTACACTGGTGTGTGGTGTAGCCAGGACTAAGAGATTACAACCTCCTGGTACACTGGTGTGTGTTGTTGCCAGGACTAAGAGAGTTCAACCTCCTGGTACACTGGTGTGTGGTGTAGCCAGGACTAAGAGACTACAACCTCCTGGTACACTGGTGTGTGTTGTAGCCAGTACTAAGAGACTACAACCTCCTGGTACACTGGTGTGTGGTGTAGCAAGGACTAAGAGGTTACAACCTCCTGGTACACTGGTGTGTGTTGTAGCCAGGACTAAGAGACTACAACCTACTGGTACACTGGTGTATGGTGTAGCCAGGACTAAGAGACTACAACCTCCTGGTACACTGGTGTGTGGTGTAGCCTGGACTAAGCGATTACAACCTCCTGGTACACTGGTGTGTGTTGTTGCCAGGACTAAGAGACTACAACCTCCTGGTACACTGGTGTGTGGTGTAGCCAGGACTAAGAGATTACAACCTGCTGGTACACTTGTGTGTGTTGTCGCCAGGACTAAGAAACTACAACCTCCTGGTACACTGGTGTGTGGTGTAGCCAGGACTAAGAGACTACAACCTCCTGGTACACTGGTGTGTGGTGTAGCCAGGACTAAGAGATTACAACCTCCTGGTACACTGGTGTGTGTTGTAGCCAGGACTAAGAGACTACAACCTCCTGGTACACTGGTGTGTGGTGTAGCCAGGACTAAGAGACTACAACCACCTGGTACACTGGTGTGTGGTGTAGCCAGGACTAAGAGATTACAACCTCCTGGTACACTGGTGTGTGTTGTAGCCAGGACTAAGAGACTACAACCTCCTGATGCACTGGTGTGTGGTGTAGCATGGACTAAGAGACTACAACCTCCTGGTACACTGGTGTGTGGTGTAGCCAGGACTAAGAGATTACAACCTCCTGGTACACTGGTGTGTGGTGTAGCCAGGACTAAGAGACTACAACCTCCTGGTACACTGGTGTGTGGTGTAGCCAGGACTAAGAGACTACAACCTCCTGATACACGGGTGTGTGGTGTAGCCAGGACTAAGAGATTACAACCTACTGGTACACTGGTGTGTGGTGTAACCAGGACTAAGAGACTACAACCTCCTGGTACACTGGTGTGTGTTGTAGCCAGGACTAAGAGACTACAACCTCCTGGTACACTGGTGTGTGTTGTAGCCAGGACTAAGAGATTACAACCCCTTGGTACACTGGTGTGTGTTGTAACAAGGACTAAGAGACTACAACCTCCTGGTACACTGGTGTGTGGTGTAGCCAGGACTAAGGGATTACAACCTCCTGGTACACTGGTGTGTGGTGTAGCCAGGACTAAGAGACTACAACCTCCTGGTACACTGGTGTGTGTTGTAGCCAGGACTAAGAGACTACAACCTCCTGGTACACTGGTGTGTGGTGTAGCCAGGACTAAGAGATTACAACCTCCTGGTACACTGGTGTGTGTTGTAGCCAGGACTAAGAGACTACAACCTCCTGGTACACTGGTGTGTGGTGTAGCCAGGACTAAGAGACTACAACTTCCTGGTACACTGGTGTGTTTTGTCGCCAAGACTAAGAGACTACAACCTCCTGGTACACTGATGTGTGGTGTAGCCAGGACTAAGTGATTACAACCTCCTGGTACACTGGTGTGTGGTGTAGCCAGGACTAAGCGATTACAACCTCCTGGTACACTGGTGTGTGTTGTTGCCAGGACTAAGAGACTACAACCTCCTGGTACACTGCTGTGTGGTGTAGTCAGGACTAAGAGATTACAACCTCCTGGTACACTGGTGTGTGGCGTAGCCAGGACTAAGAGACTACAACCTACTGGTACACTGGTGTGTGGTGTAGCCAGGACTAAGAGACTACAACCTCCTGGTACACTTGTGTGTGGTGTAGCCAGGACTAAGAGACTACAGCCTCCTGGTACACTGGTGTGTGGTGTAGCCAGGACTAAGAGATTACAACCTCCTGGTACACTGGTGTGTGTTGTAGCCAGGACTAAGAGAGTACAACCTCCTGGTACACTGGTGTGTGGTGTAGCCAGGACTAAGAGACTACAACCTCCTGGTACACTGGTGTGTGGTGTAGCCTGGACTAAGAGATTACAACCTCCTGGTACACTTGTGTGTGTTGTCGCCAGGACTAAGAGACTACAACCTCCTGGTACACTGGTGTGTGGTGTAGCCAGGACTAAGAGATTACAACGTCCTTGTACACTGGTGTGTGGTGTAGCCAGGACTAAGAGATTACAACCTCGTGGTACACTGGTGTGTGTTGTAGCCAGGACAAAGGGACTACAAACTCCTGGTACACTGGTGTGTGTTGTAGCCAGGACTAAGAGACTACAACCTCTTGGTACACTGGTGTGTGGTGTAGCCAGGACTAAGAGATTACAACCTCCTGGTACACTGGTGTGTGTTGTAGCCAGGACTAAGAGACCACAACCTCCTGGTACACTGGTGTGTGGTGTAGCCTGGACTAAGAGACTACAACCTCCTGGTACACTGGTGTGTGGTGTTGCCATGACTAAGAGACTACAACCTCCTGGTACACTGGTGTGTGGTTTAGCGAGGACTAAGAGATTACAACCTCCTGGTACACTGGTGTGTGTTGTAACCAGGACTAAGAGACTACAACCTCCTGGTACACTGGTGTGTGGTGTAGCCAGGACTAAGAGACTACAACCTTCTGGTACACTGGTGTGTGGTGTAGCCAGGACTAAGAGACTACAACCTCCTGGTACACTGGTGTGTGGTGTAGCCAGGACTAAGAGATTACAACCTCCTGGTACACTGGTGTGTGTTGTAGCCAGGACTAAGAGATTACAACCTCCTGGTACACTGGTGTGTGTTGTAGCCAGGACTAAGAGACTACAACCTCCTGGTACACTGGTGTGTGGTGTAGCCAGGACTAAGAGACTACAACCTCCTGGTACTCTGGTGTGTTTTGTAGCCAGGACTAAGAGACTACAACCTCCTGGTACACTGGTGTGTGGTGTAGCCAGGACTAAGAGACTACAACCTCCTGGTACACTGGTGTGTGGTGTAGCCAGGTCTAAGAGACTACAACCTCCTTTTACACTGGTGTGTGGTGTTGCCAGGGCTAAGAGACTACAACCTCCTGGTACTCTGGTTTGTGGTGTAGCCAGGACTAAGAGACTACAACCTCCTGGTACACTGGTGTGTGGTGTAGCCAGGACTAAGAGACTACAACCTCCTGGTACACTGGTGTGTGGTGTAGCCAGGACTAAGAGACTACAACCTCCTCCTGGTACACTGGTGTGTGGTGTAGCCAGGACTAAGAGACTACAACCTCCTGGTACACTGGTGTGTGGTGTAGCCAGGACTAAGAGACTACAACCTCCTGGTACACTGGTGTGTGGTGTAGCCGGGACTAAGTGATTACAACCTCCTGATACACTGGTGTGTGTTGTAGCCAGGACTAAGAGACTACAACCTCCTGGTACACTGGTGTGTGGTGTAGCCAGGACTAAGAGACTACATCCTCCTGGTACACTGGTGTGTGGTGTAGCCAGGACTAAGAGACTACAACCTCCTGGTACACTGGTGTGTGGTGTAGCCAGGACTAAGAGACTACAACCTCCTGGTGCACTGGTGTGTGTTGTAGCCAGGACTAAGAGAGTACAACCTCCTGGTACACTGGTGTGTGGTGTAGCCTGGACTAAGAGACTACAACCTCCTGGTACACTGGTGTGTGTTGTAGCCAGGACTAAGAGACTACAACCTCCTGGTTCACTGGTGTGTGTTGTAGCCAGGACTAAGAGACTACAACCTCCTGGTGCACTGGTGTGTGTTGTAGCCAGGACTAAGAGACTACAACCTCCTGGTACACTGGTGTGTGGTGTAGCCAGGACTAAGAGACTAAAACCTCCTGGTACACTGGTGTGTGGTGTAGCCAGGACTAAGAGACTACAACCTCCTGGTACACTGGTGTGTGGTGTAGCCGGGACTAAGTGATTACAACCTCCTGATACACTGGTGTGTGTTGTAGCCAGGACTAAGAGACTACAACCTCCTGGTACACTGGTGTGTGGTGTAGCCAGGACTAAGAGACTACATCCTCCTGGTACACTGGTGTGTGGTGTAGCCAGGACTAAGAGACTACAACCTCCTGGTACGCTGGTGTGTGTTGTAGCCAGGACTAAGAGACTACAACCTTCTGGTGCACTGGTGTGTGTTGTAGCCAGGACTAAGAGAGTACAACCTCCTGGTACACTGGTGTGTGGTGTAGCCTGGACTAAGAGACTACAACCTCCTGGTACACTGGTGTGTGTTGTAGCCAGGACTAAGAGACTACAACCTCCTGGTTCACTGGTGTGTGTTGTAGCCAGAACTAAGAGACTACAACCTCCTGGTGCACTGGTGTGTGTTGTAGCCAGGACTAAGAGACTACAACCTCCTGGTACACTGGTGTGTGGTGTAGCCAGGACTAAGAGACTACAACCTCCTCCTGGTACACTGGTGTGTGGTGTAGCCAGGACTAAGAGACTACAACCTCCTGGTACACTGGTGTGTGGTGTAGCCAGGACTAAGAGACTACAACCTCCTGGTACACTGGTGTGTGGTGTAGCCGGGACTAAGTGATTACAACCTCCTGATACACTGGTGTGTGTTGTAGCCAGGACTAAGAGACTACAACCTCCTGGTACACTGGTGTGTGGTGTAGCCAGGACTAAGAGACTACATCCTCCTGGTACACTGGTGTGTGGTGTAGCCAGGACTGAGAGACTACAACCTCCTGGTACACTGGTGTGTGTTGTAGCTTGGACTAAGAGACTACAACCTCCTGGTGCACTGGTGTGTGTTGTAGCCAGGACAAAGAGACTACAAGCTCCTGGTCCATTGGTGTGTGGTGTAGCCTGGACTAAGAGACTACAACCTCCTGGTACACTTGTGTGTGTTGTAGCCAGGACTAAGAGACTACAACCTCCTGGTACACTGGTGTGTGTTGTAGCCAGGACTAAGAGACTACAACCTCCTGGTACACTGGTGTGTGTTGTAGCTAGGACTAAGAGACTACAACCTCCTGGTACACTGGTGTGTGTTGTAGCCAGGACTAAGAGACTACAACCTCCTGGTACACTGGTGTGTGGTGTAGCCAGGACTAAGAGATTACAACCTCCTGTTACACTGGTGTGTGTTGTAGCCAGGACTAAGAGACTACAACCTACTGGTACACTGGTGTGTGTTGTAGCCAGGACTAAGAGACTACAACCTCCTGGTACACTGGTGTGTGGTGTAGCCTGGACTAAGAGACTACAACCTCCTTGTACACTGGTGTGTGTTGTAGCCAGGACTAAGAGACTACAACCTCCTGGTACACTGGTGTGTGTTGTAGCCAGGACTAAGAGACTACAACCTCCTGGTGCACTGGTGTGTGTTGTAGCCAGGACTAAGAGACTACAACCTCCTGGTACACTGGTGTGTGGTGTAGCCAGGACTAAGAGACTACAACCTCCTGGTACACTGGTGTGTGGTGTAGCCAGGACTAAGAGACTACAACCTCCTGGTACACTGGTGTGTGGTGTAGCCAGGACTAAGAGACTACAACCTCCTGGTACACTGGTGTGTGATGTAGCCTGGACTAAGAGACTACAACCTCCTGGTACACTGGTGTGTGTTGTAGCCAGGACTAAGAGACTACAACCTCCTGGTACACTGGTGTGTGTTGTAGCCAGGACTAAGAGACTACAACCTCCTGGTACACTGGTGTGTGTTGTATGCAGGACTAAGAGACTACAACCTCCTGGTACACTGGTGTGTGGTGTAGCCAGGACTAAGAGACTACAACCTCCTGGTACACTGGTGTGTGTTGTAGCCAGGACTAAGAGACTACAACCTCCTGGTACACTGGTGTGTGGTGTAGCCAGGACTAAGAGATTACAACCTCCTGGTACACTGGTGTGTGTTGTAGCCAGGACTAAGAGACTACAACCTACTGGTACACTGGTGTGTGTTGTAGCCAGGACTAAGAGACTACAACCTCCTGGTACACTTGTGTGGGGTGTAGCCAGGACTAAGAGACTACAACCTCCTGGTACACTGGTGTGTGGTGTAGCCAGGACTAAGAGATTACAACCTCCTGGTACACTGGTGTGTGTTGTAGCCAGGACTAAGAGACTACAACCTTCTGGTACACTGGTGTGTGTTGTAGCCAGGACTAAGAGACTACAACCTCCTGGTACACTGGTGTGTGGTGTAGCCAGGACTAAGAGATTACAACCTCCTGGTACACTGGTGTGTGGTGTAGCCAGGACTAAGAGACTACAACCTCCTGGTACACTGGTGTGTGGTGTAGCCAGGACTAAGAGACTACAACCTCCTGGTCAGACTATTTTTTTCAGATATTTTGATATATTTTAGTCGATAAATAAGAGTGTCATATAAAAATAGCATACATAAATGAATATAACGACACGTAGAGTTTACCTGGAGAGGGTTTCGGGGGTCAACGCCCCCGCGGCCCGGTCTGAGACCAGGCCTCGTGGTGGATCACGGTCTGATGAACCAGGATGTTACTGCTGGCCGCACGCAAACTCACGTACGACCCACAGCCCGGCTGGTCAGGTACTGACTTTAGGTGCGTGTCCAGTGTCTGCTTGAAGACTGCCAGTGGTCTATTGGTAATCCCCCTTATGTGTGCTGATAGTCAGTTGAACAGTCTTGTGCCACTGACACTTATTGTGTTGTTTCTTATCGTGCTAGTGACACCCCTGCTTTTCATTGGGGGGATGTTGCGTCTCCTGCCGAGTTTTTCGCTTTCATAGGGAGTGATTTTCGAGTGCAAATTCGGTACTAGTCCCTCTAGGATTTTCCAAGTGTATATTATCATGTATATCTCTCTCGCCTGCGTTCCCAGTAATTTAGGTGCCTTATCGTACTTATGTGTGCCGTGAAAGTTCTTTGTACACTCTCCAGGTCTGCCATTTCTCCAGCCTTGAAGGGGGCCGTTAGTAGTACAGCCGTATTCCAGCCTAGAGAGAGCAATCGGTTGGAAGAGATACATCATGAGCTTGGCGTCCATAGTTTTGAAGGTTCCCATTATCTATCCTATCATTTTCCAGACAGATGCAGTAGCTACATTGCTGTGATTTTTGAAGGCGAGATCCTCTGACATTATCACTCCCAGGTCTTTCACATTACTTTTTCGTTCTATTGAATGGTTAGAATTTATTGTATACCCTGATACAGTTTTAATTTCCTCAAGTTTTCCATATCTGAGTAGTTGAAATTTCTCTTCATTGAACTTCATATTGTTTTAAGCGGCCCATTTCAAGATTCGGTTGATGTCCACTTGGAGTCTCGCGGTGTCTTCGATGGAGGTCACTGTCATAGTAATTCGGGTGTCATCCGCAATGGAAGACACTGAACTATGGCTTACATATCTTTGTATGTCAGATATGAGGAAGAGGAATAGGATGGAAGCGAGTACTGTGCCTTGTGGAGGAGAGCTTTTTCACTGTAGCTGCCTCAAACTTTACTCTGTTTACTATTACTCTTTGTGTTCTATTTGTCAGGAAGTTATAGATCCATCTACCAACTTTTCCTGTTATTCCTTTATCACGCATTTTGTGCGCTATTACACCATGGTCACACTTGTCAAAGGCTTTTGCAAAGTCTGTGCATACTACATCTGCATTTTGTTTATCGTCTATAGCATCCAGGACCTTGTCATAGTGGTCCAATAACTGGGACAGCCAGGAGCTCTAAACCCGTGTTGCCCTGGGTTGTGTAACTGATGGGTATCTAAGTGGTTGGCGATCTTGCTTCTTAGAACCCTTTCAAAGATTTTTATGATATGAGATGTTAGTGCTATCGGTCTGCAGTTCTTCCCAATTCCTTTACTGTCACCTTTGTGGAACGGGCTATGTCTGTTGTTTTTAGTGTGTGTCCACGCTCACTCTCCATAGAATGCTGAAAGTACGTGACAGGGGCTTCTTGCAATTCTTGATGAAAATGGAGTTCCACGAGTCTGGGCCTGGGGCAGATATATATATATTTCATATTTTTTTTTCACTTTCTAATGTACAATGAAAGCCCATACAAATTAAGAGTGCGTTACTTCCTGTTGTGCTGGCTGACCCAGTCATGTTTCACGCTTCTGTCAACAAACAACTGGCCCCGTCGACCCCTCATTCTAAAGAGTCATTCATTACGCTAATTAAGGCATCGAAGTGTAACTCCTTTTCATTTAGTGTATCAGTGATGTTGTTGCAGTCTTCCCACACACACAAACACATACTTGTATCCCTTGCACAAGGTTTTCTGCGACTTTCGAAAAAGCTTTCCACCTGGGCCTTACTGACCTTACTGACCTAACTGACCTTACTGACCTTACTGACCTTACTGACCTTACTGACCTTACTGACCTTACTGGCCTTACTGACCTTACTGACCTAACTGACCTTACTGACCTTACTGGCCTTACTGGCCTTACTGGCCTTACTAACCTTACTGACCTTACTAACCTTACTGACCTTACTGACCTTACTGACCTTACTGGCCTTACTGGCCTTACTGACCTTACTGACCTTACTGGCCTTACTGACCTTACTGACCTTACTGACCTAACTGACCTTACTGACCTTACTGGCCTTACTGACCTTACTGACCTTACTGACCTTACTGCTTTCAGTACAACCTACTCATCAACTCTATAGTTCCAGTACAACCATTGGTGTACCTCCATGGTCCCAGTACAACCACTGGTGTACCTCCATGGTCCCAATACAACCACTGGTGTACCTCCATGGTCCCAGTACAACCACTGGTGTACCTCCATGGTCCCAGTACAACCACTGGTGTACCTCCATGGTCCCAGTACAACCACTGGTGTACCTCCATGGTCCCAGTACAACCATTGGTGTACCTCCATGGTCCCAGTACAACCACTGGTGTACCTCCGTGGTCCCAGTACAACCACTGGTGTACCTCCATGGTCTCAGTACAACCACTGGTGTACCTCCATGGTCCCAGTACAACCACTGGTGTACCTCCATGGTTCCAGTACAATCACTGGTGTACCTCCACGGTCTCAGTACAACCACCGGTGTACCTCCATGGTCCCAGTACAACCACTGGTGTACCTCCAAGGTCCCAGTACAACCACTCGGGCACCTCCCATGGTTCCAGTACAACCACTGGTGTACCTCCATGGTCTCAGTACAGCCACTGGTGTACCCCCATGGTTCCAGTACAACTACTGGTGTACCCCCATTGGTCCAGTACAATCACTGGTGTACCTTCCATGGTTCCAGTACAACCAATGGTGCACTTCCCATGGTTCCAGTATAAATACTGGTGTACCCCGTTGTTTCAGTACAGCCAGTAGTACCCCCATGATTCCAGTACAACCACTGGTGTACCTCCCATGGTTCCAGTTTAACCACTGGCGTACCCCCATGATTCCAGTACAACCACTGGTGTATCTCCCATGGCTCCAGTACAACCACTGGTGCACCTCCCATGGTTCCAGTACAACCACTGGTGTACCCCCATGGTTCCAGTACAACCACTCTTGTATCCCCTATAGTTCCAGTACAACTACTGGCGTACCCCCCATGGTTCCAATACAACCACTCTTGTATCCTGATGGTTTCAGTGCAACCAGTGTAGTGCCCCCCATGGTCCCAGTACAACCACTGATGTGCCGCCCATGGTTCCAGTACAACCAATGATGTACCCCCATGGTTCCAGTACAACCACTGGTGTACCTCCCATGGTTCCCGTTTAACCACTGGCGTACCCCCATGATTCCAGTACAACCACTGGTGTATCTCCCATGGCTCCAGTACAACCACTGGTGCACCTCCCATGGTTCCAGTACAACCACTGGTGTATCTCCCATGGTTCCAGTACAACCACTGGTGTATCTCCCATGGTTCCAGTACAACCACTGGTGTATCTCCCATGGTTCCAGTACAACCACTGGTGTGCCCCCCATGGTTCCAGTACAACCACTCTTGTATCTCCTATGGTTCCAGTACAACCACTCTTGTACCCCCCATGGTTCCAGTGCAACCAGTGGAGTGCCCCCATGGCTCCAGTACAACCACTGATGTACCGCCCATGGTTCCAGTACAACCAATGATGTACCCCCCATGGTTCCAGTACAACCACTGGTGTACCTCCCATGGTTCCAGTTTAACCACTGTCGTACCCCCATGATTCCAGTACAACCACTGGTGTATCTCCCATGGTTCCAGTGCAACCGCTGGTGCACCTCCCATGGTTCCAGTACAACCACTGGTGTACCTCCAATGGTTCCAGTGCAACCAGTGGAGTACCCCCCATGGTTCCAGTACAACCACTGGTGTACCGCCCATGGTTCCAGTACAACCACTGATGTACCCCCCATGGTTCCAGTACAACCACTGGTGTACCCCATGGTTCCAGTACAACCACTGGTGTACCTCCCCATGGTTGGAGTTCAACCACTGGTGTACCTCCCATGGTTCCAGTACAACCAGTGGTGTACCCCATGGTTCCAGTACAACCACTGGTGTACCCCCATGGTTCCAGTACAACCACTGATGCACATCCCATGGTTCCAGTACAACCACTGGTGTACCCCATGGTTCCAGGACAACCACTGATGTACCTCATATGGTTCCAGTACAACCACTGGTGTACCCCATGATTCCAGTACAATCACTGGTGTACCCCCCATGGTTAGAGTACAACCACTGGTGTACCCCCCCATGGTTCCAGTACAACCACTGATGTACCTCCCATGGTTCTAGTGCAACCAGTGGAGTGCCCCCATGGTTCCAGTACAACCACTGGTGTACCCCATGGTTCCAGTACAACCACTGGTGTTCCCCATGGTTATAGTACAACCACTGGTGTACCTCCCATGGTTCCAGTACAACCACTGGTGTTCCCCATGGTTATAGTACAACCACCGGTGTACCTCCCATGGTTCCAGTACAACCAGTGGAGTACCCCCCATGGTTTCAGTACAACCAGTGGTATACCCCCATGGTTCCAGTATAACCACTGGTGTACCCCCGATGGTTCCAGTACAACTACTGGTGTACCCCCATGGTTCCAGTACAACCAGTGGAATACCCCCCATGGTTTCAGTGCAACCAGTGGTGTACCCCCATGGTTTCAGTACAACCAGTGGTGTACCCCCATGGTTTCAGTACAACCGGTGGTGTACCCCCATGGTTCCAGTATAACCACTGGTGTACCCCCATGGTTCCAGTACAACCTCTATTGTACCCCCATGGTTCTAGTACAACCAGTGGTGTACCCCCATTGTTCCAGTATAAACACTGGTGTACCCCCCATGGTTCCAGTACAACCAGTGGAGTACCCCCCATGGTTTCAGTACAACCAGTGGTATACCCCCCATGGTTCCAGTATAACCACTGGTGTACCCCCGATGGTTCCAGTACAACTACTGGTGTACCCCCATGGTTCCAGTACAACCAGTGGAGTACCCCCCATGGTTTCAGTGCAACCAGTGGTGTACCCCCATGGTTTCAGTACAACCAGTGGTGTACCCCCATGGTTTCAGTACAACCGGTGGTGTACCCCCATGGTTCCAGTATAACCACTGGTGTACCCCCATGGTTCCAGTACAACCTCTATTGTACCCCCATGGTTCTAGTACAACCAATGGTGTACCCCCATTGTTCCAGTATAAACACTGGTGTACCACCCATGGTTCCAGTACAACCACTATTGTACCCACATGGTTCCAGTACAACAACTGATGTTTCCCCATGGTCTCAGTACAACCGCTTGTGTACCTCATGGTCCCAGTACAACCACTGGTGTGCCTCCATGGTCCCAGTACAACACTGGTGTACCCTCATGGTCCCAGTACAACCACTGGTGTACCCCTTGGTCCCAGTACAACCACTGGTGTACTCCATGGTCCCAGTTCAACCGCTGGTGTACCCTCATGGTCCCAGAAGAACACTGGTCTACCCTATGGTCCTAGTACAACCACTGGTGTACCCCTATGGTCCCAGTACAACCACTGGTGTACCCCTCTGGTCCCAGTACAATCATTGGTGTACGTCCATGGTCCAAGTACAACCACTGGTGTATCCCATGATGCCAGTACAGCCACTGATATACCCCCCATAGCCCCACTACAACCACTGGTGTATCCCATAGTCCCCGTACCACTACTGGTGTACCTTATGGTCCCAGTACAACCACTGGTATACTCTATGGTTCCAGTACAAACACTGGTATACCCCATGGCCCCAGTACAACCACTGGTGTATCCGCATGGTCCCAGTACAACCACTGGTATACCCCATGGTTCCAGTACAAGCACTGGCATGCCCCCATGGCCCCAGTACAATCACTGGTGTATCCCATTGTCCAATACAACCACTGGTGCACCCCTATGATCCCAGTATAACTATTGGTATTGACGGAGCCATGATCTGGGATAATCTAACCGGCTCTGAAACCAGACCTGCTCCCCCCAACAACTACAAACAGTCGCACTGGGATGGCCCGATAGTGGAGAAAATAGCCTCAACAATGCTTCAGAGTGTGTCAGGGAAGGATAGAGCCCGCCTTCTGGCAGTGAGAGCTCTTCATGCAAGGGACTTTCTTTGGCTGTTCCCAACTCCAGCCTTGGCACACGCCTCGACCCACAGACATTGGTGTTGCCCTTCGACTTGCCGCCCCTATTCTCGCCGAGCACAGGTGTATTTGTGGCAGTGAAGCAGCAGACCGATTCGGGTACCATGGTCTTGTGTGCCGTAAATCCGAGGGAAAGACTACAAGACATGAGGAGGTTAATAACATTATCAAGAGGAGCCTCACAACAGCCGGATGCCCAGTAGTAAGGGAGCCACCCCAACTATGCAGATCTGATGGCAGCCAGAAGCGTCCAGATGGTATCACCCTTCAAGCCTAGACAGACGGTAAGCAGGTGGTGTGGGACTACACATGTGCATCTTCCTTGGCTGATGTGGCATGCAAAGAGTACGTAACCTTTATTCGGCGCATGTACACACCCTCATTGAAAGGCTATCTCCCCCAACCAGCAAACCAGGTATTAGGGTTGATGATGGGGCCCCATCGTTCAATCAGTACCCAGGTTCCTGCCAATGAGAAGATGGTTTTGACAATCTCAGAGGTTATGTGGGTACCACTCTCCTGTCTGCCCTTGTCATTCCCATTCTAGAGCTGGTTGAAGCACGGTCTGCTCTCTAGTGGCTTCTATTCTGCCTTGCTTACCGTGGAGTGCACTAATACCTATTGCTGTACATAGTGTATATAGTGTACATGCTTTTGTTCTAAATTTGTGAAGGATAATACAAGTCAAAAGTTTTTCTGCTGTGTTTATTTTGCTCCCTTTACACCCAGCATAACAGGCCTTTGGGACTCCTGGGTTGTAATAGCTGATACCTATCTCCAATACACCAGGGAGGAAGGAGGGGCAGCTGCCAGCTTCAGGAGTCCCAAAAGTCTAGAAAATATGGAGAACTTGCCCATCATTATATGTTTGTTCCCATAGGCTCAAAGACCCTTGGCTCATGGGGAAAGAATGCATCTAAGTTCCTTAAGGAGCTGGGAAAAAGACTCATCAGGGTAACTAGGGATTCCAGGGCAGCTAGTTTTCTGTTCCAGCGACTCAGCCGTGCTGTTCAGAGGGGTAATGCCTGCTGTATTTTGGGCACGTGCCCCAGTTCTGAAGAGCTGGATGAGATTTTCACATTATAATCAGTGACAAACATGTAACAATAAGTACTAAACATGTATCTCTCACATCTCATGTACTGTATATGTCATCTTTATATCAACAATGTATCTCTTGAACCTTTTGTACCATATGAAAAGATGAGGTGGTAGGGGAAGTGGAATATTCAAACGGCTTCAGGAAGAAATCCAAATATTCTTTCTTGAAGCCTTTTTATCCACTTCTCCGAGGCTATGGGTCCCACAATTTACACCAGAGGTGGACACATCATATATATATATATATATATATATATATATATATATATATATATATATATATATATATATATATATATATATATATATATATATATATATATATATATATATATATATATATATATATATATGACTGTGAAACAGAAACCTGTAACTGTTTTACATGATGGTAGGATTGCTGGTTTCTTTTTTCTGTCTCATAAACACGCTAGATAACAGGGATATCTTGCTACTCCTACTTACACTTTGGTCACACTTCACAGACACGCACATGCATATATATATATATACATACATCTAGGTTTTTCTCCTTTTTCTAAATAGCTCTTGTTCTTCTTTATTTCTTCTATTGTCCATGGGGAAGTGGAAAAGAATCTTTCCTCCGTAAGCCATGCGTGTCGTATGAGGCGACTAAAATGCCGGGAGCAATGGGCTAGTAACCCCTTCTCCTGTAGACATTTACTACAAAAGAGAAGAAGAAAAACTTTATAAATCTGGGATGCTTAATAATTATCCCTTTATCGTGCAAGGGGTCCGAAAATTTGAAATTCGAACTGAACTCCCTATGGTGGATAGAGTAACTCAATACAAGGTCACTGATCCCATATAAATTGATTTATGATGGTTAGTTTTCGAGCAATTGCTAATCTCCGAAGACCGAAAATATTCGGCTGGGCCCGACAAAGGGATTAAAAAATTTTATGTTGCAAACTTGCAATTGTTAATAAAACACACCAAAACAATTTTTTAAATTTAATATACAAACAGACAATATAAAAAACATAAATGGAACTTGAATCAAAACATTTTTTAATTGTTACAAAAATATAAAAAGGAAGCAAATCTCAACAATGACAAATTGCAAAGGGATGCAACTTTCAATCCCTATATTCCTGAGATTCATTTGGATGACCAATTATTCTATATTGCTAATTGATGGTATGGTAGTCGCTGAAGCAATTTCTATCACTCTTTATCCAGATTTACTTTGCATACAGAACACTGGAATGAGGATGTGACCAATTTCTTCGAGTGGCTGCAATAGTTGCAATCGTAATACCTTACTTTTTCTTCACTAATTTCTGTTTTTTGGCTGGCCTTTCTTCCTCCTCATCATCACTTGACACCTGTGCATCCGGTGGCAAGTATTCATCACCACTATCCAGCAATTCTGGTTCATCTACCTCTGCTTCTGAGTCACTCTCTTCAGAAACGCAGACATACCTCGACCTGCTGGTGGACTGCTCCCCATAAAACAACTTCTCATTGATCTGGAAGGACAATAGAAACCTCCTGTATAGATCCAGACCACTACAGAGTTCATATATGCAATTGAAATTTTTTTATAAATATTTATTTGACTAAAATTGGACATTCCCGGAAACTCGGGCAAGACCGAAATAATTCGGTATAAAATGCTTGCACTTTTTTCAACTGCATGCTACACTCATATTATGCTTCACACGGACTTTAGGTATATATCAAAATATGCCTAAACTATTCATGTAAGCACTAAACACAACAATCAGTACTTACCGACATTGTAGAATGTATAATCCAAGAGTAGATTAGTAAGGGTGGAGGGAAAAATGCGTGTGTGGGCGGAGCCAAGCCACCAGTGTTTATATTTTGATCTCTCAACCAATGGGAAGGCGGCAGAAGCGAACTGTACTTAGCTGAAGAGACTCAAGGAAGGCTTGTGATTGGTTGGAACTAAAGAACGGGAAGCTGGCCGCGCGGGGCACGGAGTATGACACGCCCCCAAAACACGTAATTAATACCGAATTTTCCCGGCCAAGCATGTGCATGGATGTAGTACGGATGACAAGAAACAGATGATTGCTGATGTTATGAATGAAAAGAAGTTGGATGTCCTGGCCCTAAGCGAAACAAAGCTGAAGGGGGTAGGGGAGTTTCGGTGGGGGGAAATAAATGGGATTAAATCTGGAGTATCTGAGAGAGTTAGAGAAAATTAAGGGGTAGCAGTAATGTTGAAGGATCAGTTATGGAAGGAGAAAAGAGAATATGAATGTGTAAATTCAAGAATTATGTGGATTGAAGTAAAGGTTGGATGTGAAAAGAGGGTCATAATAAGCGTGTATGCACCTGGAGAAGAGAGGAATGTAGAGGAGAGAGAGAGAGATTTTGGGAGATGTTAAGTGAATGTATAGGAGCCTTTGAACCAAGTGAGAGAGTAATTGTGGTAGCGGACCTGAATGCTAAAGTAGGAGAAACTTTTAGAGAGGGTGTGGTAGGTAAGTTTGGGGTGCCAGGTGTAAATGATAATGGGAGCCCTTTGATTGAACTTTGTATAGAAAGGGGTTTAGTTATAGGTAATACATATTTTAAGAAAAAGAGGATAAATAAGTATACAAGATATGATGTAGGGCGAAATGACAGTAGTTTGTTGGATTATGTATTGGTAGATAAAAGACTGTTGAGTAGACTTCAGGATGTACATGTTTATAGAGGGGCCACAGATATATCAGATCACTTTCTAGTTGTAGCTACACTGAGAGTAAAAGGTAGATGGGATACAAGGAGAATAGAAGCATCAGGGAAGAGAGAGGTGAAGGTTTATAAACTAAAAGAGGAGGCAGTTAGGGTAAAATATAAACAGCTATTGGAGGATAGATGGGCTAATGAGAGCATAGGCAATGGGGTCGAAGAGGTATGGGGTAGGTTTAAAAATGTAGTGTTAGAGTGTTCAGCAGACGTTTGTGGTTACAGGAAAGTGGGTGCAGGAGGGAAGAGGAGCGATTGGTGGAATGATGATGTAAAGAGAGCAGTAAGGGAGAAAAAGTTAGCATATGAGAAGTTTTTACAAAGTAGAAGTGATGCAAGGAGGGAAGAGTATATGGAGAAAAAGAGAGAGGTTAAGAGAGTGGTGAAGCAATGTAAAAAGAGAGCAAATGAGAGTGTGGGTGAGATGTTATCAACAAATTTTGTTGAAAATAAGAAAAAGTTTTGGAGTGAGATTAACAAGTTAAGGAAACCTAGAGAACAAATGGATTTGTCAGTTAAAAATAGAAGAGGAGAGTTATTAAATGGAGAGTTAGAGGTATTGGGAAGATGGAGGGAATATTTTGAGGAATTGTTAAATGTTGATGAAGATAGGGAAGCTGTGATTTCGTGTATAGGGCAAGGAGGAATAACATCTTGTAGGAGTGAGGAAGAGCCAGTTGTGAGTATGGGGGAAGTTCGTGAGGCAGTAGGTAAAATGAAAGGGGGTAAGGCAGCCGGGATTGATGGGATAAAGATAGAAATGTTAAAAGCAGGTGGGGATATAGTTTTGGAGAGGTTGGTGCAATTATTTAATAAATGTATGGAAGAGGGTAAGGTACCTAGGGATTGGCAGAGAGCATGCATAGTTCCTTTGTATAAAGGCAAAGGGGACAAAAGAGAGTGCAAAAATTATAGGGGGATAAGTCTGTTGAGAATACCTGGTAAAGTGTATGGTAGAGTTATTATTGAAAGAATTAAGAGTAAGACGGAGAATAGGATAGCAGATGAACAAGGAGGCTTTAGGAAAGGTTGGGGGTGTGTGGACCAGGTGTTTACAGTGAAACATATAAGTGAACAGTATTTAGATAAGGCTAAAAAGGTCTTTGTGGTATTTATGGATTTGGAAAAGGCGTATGACAGGGTGGATAGGGAAGCAATGAGGCAGATGTTGCAGGTGTATGGTGTAGGAGGTAGGTTACTGAAAGCAGTGAAGATTTTTTACGAGGATAGTGAGGCTCAAGTTAGAGTATGTAGGAAAGAGGGAGATTATTTCCCAGTAAAAGTAGGCCTTAGACAAGGATGTGTGATGTCACCGTGGTTGTTTAATATATTTATAGATGGGGTTGTAAGAGAAGTAAATGCGAGGGTCTTGGCAAGAGGCGTGGAGTTAAAAGATAAAGAATCACACATAAAGTGGGAGTTGTCACAGTTGCTCTTTGCTGATGACACTGTGCTCTTGGGAGATTCTGAAGAGAAGTTGCAGAGATTGGTGGATGAATTTGGTAGAGTGTGCAAAAGAAGAAAATTAAAAGTGAATACAGGAAAGAGTAAGGTTATGAGAATAACAAAAAGATTAGGTGATGAAAGATTGGATATCAGATTGGAGGGAGAGAGTATGGAGGAGGTGAATGTATTCAGATATTTAGGAGTGGACGTGTCAGCGGCTGGGTCTATGAAAGATGAGGTGAATCATAGAATTGATGAGGGGAAAAGGGTGAGTGGTGCACTTAGGAGTCTGTGGAGACAAAGAACTTTGTCCTTGGAGGCAAAGAGGGGAATGTATGAGAGTATAGTTTCACCAACGCTCTTATATGGGTGTGAAGCATGGGTGATGAATGTTGCAGCAAGGAGAAGGCTGGAGGCCGTGGAGATGTCATGTCTGAGGGCAATGTGTGGTGTGAATATAATGCAGAGAATTCGTAGTTTGGAAGTTAGGAGGAGGTGTGGGATTACCAAAACTGTTGTCCAGAGGGCTGAGGAAGGGTTGTTGAGGTGGTTCGGACATGTAGAGAGAATGGAGCGAAACAGAGTGACTTCAAGAGTGTATCAGTCTCTAGTGGAAGGAAGGCGGGGTAGGGGTCGGCCTAGGAAAGGTTGGAGGGAGGGGGTAAAGGAGGTTTTGTGTGCGAGGGGCTTGGACTTCCAGCAGGCATGCGTGAGCGTGTTTGATAGGAGTGAATGGAGACTAATGGTTTTTAATACTTGACGTGCTGTTGGAGTGTGAGCAAAGTAACATTTATGAAGGGGTTCAGGGAAACCGGCAGGCCGGACTTGAGTCCTGGAGATGGGAAGTACAGTGCCTGCACTCTGAAGGAGGGGTGTTAATGTTGCAGTTTAAAAACTGTAGTGTAAAGCACCCTTCTGGCAAGACAGTGATGGAGTGAATGATGGTGAAAGTTTTTCTTTTTCGGGCCACCCTGTCTTGGTGGCCACCCTGCCTTGGTGGCCACCCTGCCTTGGTGGGAATCGGCCAGTGTGATAATAAATAAAATATATATATATATATATATATATATATATATATATATATATATATATATATATATATATATATATATATATATATATATATATATATATATATATATATATATATATATATATATGTCGTGCCGAATATGTAAAACTGGTCAATTAGCAAGAACTCATCTAAAATTAAATCCTTTCTAAAATTTTATCTTCTACGTTTAAAGATATATTTTTTCATTAATGTTACTGTAAAAATTTATAATTTTGCACCAAAAGAATCTTAGAAATCTTACCTAACCTTATTATAACAATAGCAATTTATTTTAGCCTAACCCAACAAAATATATTTTAAATACGTTTACAGTAATTTAGTACTAAGTAAACACAATGAAATATATTTTTTTCGTTACGTTCAGAATGATTTTGACGAAATTATTGCATACTCAAATTGTCACTTGTCTTATATGGCAAGATGAGCATTGCTATTTAAGCCAAGATCGCAAGTTCTGCCTATTAGGCACGATATATATATATATATATATATATATATATATATATATATATATATATATATATATATATACTATATGCAAAGCAACCACGGGGGGAGTAGAATAATAGCTCTAGGCCTTTCGTGTTGCAATCAACACATCAGAAGCTTGCAAAATTGCAGAAAAGAGGAGGGGTTCTAGCAAATAACGTTCCCAGAGGACCGCCTTTACTGGAGTGAGAGAATAATGTATTCAAATTCAAATTCAAATTCAAAGTTTATTCTCTATAAAGATTACAATGTTGAATTTACAGAATTTGGTTGTTGTGTGGTTTACATGTAGTTAAATAATGATTACAGAGTGTACCACTAGAACGCCTAGTATGGCTAGGCATTTCGGGCAGACTTAGTTTAATTCTTTATTTTAAAATATTACAAATTATGAGGTAAGTTGGTATTATGGCTAAGTGACTAAATACTAGTGAATGATTTTGTTTTGGCACAGTACATAGTTTCAGTATTGGAGTATCATAGGATTCATTATTTTAAGATTGAGATTAATATTTCTGTTTATGGTCAAATGGGTGAGTAAGTGTGAACCACCGGGTGGTATTCGTGTAGTTAGTTGATGGGGTGTATCAGGGAGATAAGATGTTTTCTAATGGTAGTTTTGAAGGTGATGAATGTGTCTGCAGTTCTAGAGTTCTCAGGTAGGGTGTTCCAGATTTTAGGGCCTTTGACATACATTGAATTTTTGTAAAGGTTTAGTCGGACACGGGGAATGTCGTAGAGATGTTTGTGTCTGGTGTTATGCCTGTGGGTTCTGTCACAACTATCAAGAAAGCATTTTAGGTCAAGGTTGATATTGGAGTTTAAGGTCCTGTAGATGTAGATTGCACAGTAGTAAGTGTGGATGTACTGAACAAGGAGTAAGTTTAGATCTATGAAGAGTGGGGGGGTGTGTTGCCAGGGATGGGATTTAGTGATTATTCTTACTGCAGCTTTTTGTTGGGTTATTATTGGCTTTAGGTGTGTTGCTGCAGTTGATCCCCAAGCACAAATAGAATAGGTGAGGTATGGATAAATAAGTGAGTGGTATAGTGTGAGAAGGGCATTTTGCGGCACGTAGTATCGTATCTTGGAGAGGATCCCAACCGTTTGGGATACTTTTTTGGTTATGTGTTGGATATGGGTGCTGAAATTCAGGTTGTTGTCAAGGTATAGGCCTAGGAATTTGCCCTCATTATGTCTGGTAATTAGAGTGTTGTCGATCTTAATGTTAATTTGTGCATCTCCTGCTCTGCTACCAAACATAATATAGTAGGTTTTGTCAGTGTTAAGCGTAAGTTTATTGGCTGTCATCCAAGTCGATATTTTGATCAGCTCCTCGTTAACAATGGTGTTGAGGGTGGCAAGATTAGGGTGAGAGATGACATAAGTCGTGTCGTCAGCAAAGAGAATGGGTTTCAGGTGTTGGGATACGTTTGGAAGATCATTGATGTACATGAGGAAGAGCAGGGGACCAAGGACACTTCCCTGCGGAACTCCAGTATCAAGTGGCCGTGTTGTTGATGCTGTGTCTTTAATGGTGACATACTGATACCTATTAGTAAGGTAAGATTTGAAATAAGCAAGCGCATGGCCTCTTATACCATAATGGTCAAGTTTGTGGAGTAGGATGTCGTGGTCTACTGTGTCAAAAGCTTTTCTTAGGTCAATAAAAATTCCTAGTGGATATTCCTTATTTTCCAATGCTGTGTAAAGCAGATCTAGCATTTTTATGATTGCATCATTAGTGCTTTCATTTTTCCTGAATCCAAATTGGCAGGGGTTGAGTATGTTTTGTGCTGTTATAAATGAATATAGTCTCCTGTGCACGAGTTTCTCAAAGATTTTGGATAGCAATGGTAAGTTTGATATTGGCCTATAGTTGTTTAAGTCTGTAGGGTCACCACCTTTATGTATTGGTGTAACCCTTGCCATCTTGAGTAGTTTCGGGAAGGTGCTAGTTTCTAGTGACTTGTTAAAAAGTAATGAAATAGCATGCAAAAGGATATGGGCCGCTCGCTTGTACAGTAATGGTGGGACATTAGACAGATTCCCTGAGTTGTTTTTAAGTGACTTTATAATCTCGGTGACTTCCGAGGGCTCAGTTGGTGCAAGATAGAAGGAATTTGGGAAATTCCCATCTAGGTAGTCCCCGGCATGGGCATTGGTATGTGGGATTTTATTGGCGAGATTAGATCCTATGGTTGAGAAGAAGTCGTTTATCTTGTTAGCTGTATCAGTGGGATGTAGTGGTGTTTCATTAGGTTTAGTTAGGACAATATTCTTGTTTTTTTTCAGTTTGTGGGTCCCTAGAATCTGAGAGAGTGTTTTCCAGGTCTTTTTTATATCTCCTCTAGTGTCTGTGAATCTACTGGAGTAGTATAGTTGTTTGGCTTTCTTTATTACTTTGGTGAGAACTGATGAATAGTGTTTAAGAATATCTTTGTGTATTAAGCCCTGTCTATAATGCTTTTCATATTGGTGTTTCTTGTCAATGGATTTCAGAATGGTGCTGGTTAGCCATGGGCAACCAAGCCGTTTGTTTGTGATCTGTTTTGTTTTTATAGGACAATGTTTGTTGTATAGTCTAAGTAATTTGTTAAGAAAAATGTCTGTCCAGTCATCAATACCATTGGCCTTGGAGAATTCTGTAGGCCAGTCAACAATCTCTAGGTCAGCTGTGAACTTCCTTATTGAGGCCTCGTCATGGAGTCTAAATGAGACTTTGTTGTATTCAAGTGGTGGTTTACTAATGTTTGTCAGGAGGAAGGTAGGGTAGTGGTCTGTAGTGCTATCTGTGATTATCCCTGATTTAAGGGGGGCTAGTATATTGGTCCATATGTGGTCTATTATGGTTGCACTTGTCTCAGTGAGCCTGGTTGGTTTAGTTATTGTTGGTATGAGAAGTGTGTTGTTCATATTGTTGATGAAATCAGTTACAGGCTGATCATCTAGTAAGCCAAGGTTGATGTTGAAGTCTCCAGCTAAGAGAAGGTGGTGCTTATTCATTTGTCTGTTTGTTATTAGTGACTTTAATTTCTCACTGAAATTTGGGATGTTTGTGTGAGGTATCCGGTAAATGGCACCGATTGTTATAGGTGTCTTAAGGTTTTTTACAGTAAAATTAGCAAAAATGTATTCCCCATATTCATCACTAAAGCAAGTGGTGCTAATACAAGATAATTGGTTAGAGTAATAGATTGCAATACCACCCCCAACTTGGTTTGGTCTGCAGTTGTGAATTGCTGTGTATCCTGGTGTCCTGCGTAAGCCAGGTCTCAGTAAGAACAATGCAGGAGAAGGGTGTCTTTAGTGATTCAAGGAGTGCTAGGAGGTCATCATAGTGTTTGCTTAAGGACCTGATGTTGTAGTTAAGTACTGATAGACTTTTAGCATTGTTTAGGATAGTGCTGGCTTGTGATGCTGTGTAATAAAGGCAGTTACTTTCCAATAGGTTTTGATTGGGTGTCAGATTATGGAGGTTTAGATCAGGGTCAACGTGATCAATCATCTTCTAGGTTTAAATTATGGTTATTTATATCCTGAGTTGTGTGTTGAGTTCTAGTACTGATATCTGTAGTGGTGGGAAGTTTGGATAAGTATATAGCTAGAGTATTTTGGTCATATAGAGTATAGTCACTACTACACATAATGAAGTTGATGTTGTCTATGTGTTGTGCTGGAATGAACTAAAGTACAACTAGGTATAAACTAGTAATATAAAAATACAAATTTAAAATAGAACAAGACTCTCACTTGTAATTGCACTAAGGTCTAATATAATGACTTTTGTGGAGTCTATGTTTTGAGCTAGAATGAGCTATAGTACAACTAGATTTAATCTAATAATATAAAAATACAAATTAAAAATAGCACCAGTCTCTCACTAGTAGTTGCAATATGGTCTAATATAATGAATTTGGTATTGACTATAGTACAACTGAGTTTAATCTAATAATATAAAAAAGGCACAAGACTCTCAATTGTAATTGCACTAAGGTCTTATATAAGTTGTTTACAAGAATTAGAGTATAACTAGATTTAAATTGACAGGATAAAATACACAAGTTAAGGTAGCAAAAGAATAATAATCAAAAAAAAATAAAAATAAAAATGGCAATGACTTGGTTATAATATGCTAGTAAGATGGTAGACAGGATAATATAAAAGTTGTAGTTGAAAATACTAGTTTAAAAAAGTATAGAATAAAATGGTCAATAAAAGAAGTTTACAATAAGTTTGATCAATATAGTTTAAAGCAAAATTGGGCAATAATAGGGATTTTAGAATAAAATTGGGCAATTCAGTATTTCTTAAAGTGAGGTAGAATTATTGAGGACAAGTTATGGCTAGTTTATAATAAAATGAGATAGAACAGTGATGTGGTAAGTTGTAAAAAAAGGAGATAGATTCTGTAGATATTAAACAAATTAAGACTATGAGGTAGAATGGTCGTTGAATACAACAATGACAATCAAAAGTAGTTGGGGTATTAGAATTTTAGGGGGGCACAAATTTATGACAATATAACACTAACTGTGGACTGTGGGTATTATCTGCACTTTACTCTGATTCTGTTAGTCCAGCCTCACTTAGGAATGTTTTAAGGTCATGTTCTGTAGAGATGAAGTATCTCTTCCCAGTGTGCTGTTTCCTAACTGCGATTTTTCCATCCCTCACAAAGCACTGGTGGATTTTTTGGGCATAGCGTAATTTTCTTAGCCGATAAAGAAGGTTTTGTCTTGTTTTGGTAAGGCACTCATTGACGTAAACATCAGTTTTCATAGAAATAGATGTTTTCAGTAGGTTGTTTCTTTGTAGGCTAGTTTGGAATTTTAACAGCACTGTTTTTTTACCTGCTTGGTAGCCCATCAGTTTGCAATCCTTTAGGTCGTCACTACGTATGTTAAGGCGAAGGTGGTCCTTGATAAGCTGTAGGGTGGTCTCCATGCAGGTCTCTTGGGTGACTGTGGCTGGGAGATGTTTGCTGTTAACTACAACAGCGTCAGATAGCTGCTGTTGGTCATTATGGTCTTGGAAGTTGGTTATGACATTGGCAAGTTGTTGGTCCACTCTTGATCTTTCCTCTGTAATGTTGGTAGTAAGTAGGGTGACTTGGTCTTTTAGAGTGTTGATGGTGTCTAGGGACTGGGTGTGGGTGTTGCTTTGTTGTTCCAGAGTGTCTAGTTTATGTTCTAGAGCAGTGATCTTGTTGAGGTAATCTGCATTGCTAGCTTTTAGTTCCTGCATTTCTTGAGTTAGTTTGGTGATCGTTTGGTTCTGAATCGTAAGGAGTTTAGCTATTTCTGGGTCGGTGATCTTCTTGACATCAAATACTGGGAAGGAGTTATCTTGGACTGTGACGGCGGCCATGTTTGTTGTTGTCTGTCGTGTGTTGTGGTGGTGCCGGTGGGTGATGAGGGTTGTGTCCTGGCTGGCAGTACCACAAGTTTTCCTCGTGTTATTACTGCTCTCACCTTTGATGTTAGGAGTCCTTAGCTGGTTACTGGATCTTCTTTTATTGCTCTGACCCTTGTCCATTGGCTGTGGCTTCGGGTGAATAATAGGCGATGGGTGAATGTTGTGGAGTATCACTTCAGTGGCAGCGGGGTAGGAGGTGGTAGTACGAGTCCTATTAGTTGGTAATTTGAGAACTTATGGGTGATTTCTGCAGTTGATTTATATCATTCTGGGTATCCACACATGTTAGTGTTATGTGGGTCTTGATTAGGTCATCACTGGGCTGCTGGGAACCTCAGGTAGAAGTAAAAATAGAGGACAAGGTTCCTGTTGCCGCTGCCGGTTGTCTACGTCGTAGGGAGAAAGGAGAGCACCGGAAATGACCAGGCACCCCGAGGCCAACGTGTCCCTTTAAAACCATACCACGGGCGGGATTTGAACCCGCGGTCAGAGAGTCTCAAAACTCCAGACCGTCGCGTTAGCCACTGGACCAGCTAGCCACAATAAGATTCGTCCAACTAGGTATATTTCTACACCATAGGTCACAGTAGTGCCTATGCTAACCTTCCTATGGTGTAGAAATATACCTAGTTGGACGAATCTTATTGTGGCTAGCTGCTCCAGCGGCTAACGTGACGGTCTGGAGTTTTGAGACTCTGACCGCGGGTTCAAATCCCGCCCGTGGTATGGTTTGTTTGCAATCGTGTCATTACGATTTCGTAAGTCGTGTCTCTTTAAATTATGAGAGAAAACGGTCCTGTATAAGGGGGACTTCTACAAGTTATATAAAGGAAACAGGGCTCATTAAAATAAACACATTTAAAGGGGGAAAACATCTTCACATAACAAGGAAACCAGTCACATATACTCATCCCACATAATTCTGAGGTAAACTCCGGTTCAACCTTCAGAAACTGCAATTTGATGCATTCATATAAGAGCCCAATTTTAAACAGTGTACTATTGCATCAATTAAATACACATGTAATCTGAACAGCCCATTACTAGTATTGTATAAAGCCTGTTTATCATGCTTAATAATTGCTCATTCTACAATATTCCTTTCATGCCAGGAGGAACAAGGGAAATGACTCTTGCTTCCTGCCAATTTGCTGGGTTATTACAAGCTCAAATATGGTTGAAAATCGCGTTCGACTCCTGTGCTATTCGTATCGAATAACGGTGCTGGGACATTCTCACCTCCAATGATTTTCCAGTTTGTCCCAAACAGGAGAGATTGCAACCATTGCAACCAACTCTGTAGACACCACCAACACGTTGTTGGGTTGCATTCTTTATTAAGATGCTTCTAACAGTCCCTGAATTTTTATTTTTTTTAAAAACTACTTGTATATTAAATATTGTAAGAGCATTCTGCAGAATAGATAAATTCTGGTTATATGGGAGGACCAGCACATTCTTGGTCTGCCAGTGAGGCAAATTCCATAAACACTTTAGGATATCGCAGTTTCGTGCCAATGTCAAATATTTTCCTGATTTCTTCATCTAGGAACTCCGGACTGCACACTCTAAAGGCTCTCAAAAACATAATAAGAAATATATTCCTTTTGACTTTAATCTCATGGTTGTAATAGTAGTGAATGTATGAGCACACATTGATGGCCTTCCTATATACTGTAAACTTAAACTTTCTATCAACCCGGTGTATCAACACATCTAAGAATGGAAGTTTACAGTCCACCTCTTTCTCCACGGTGAATTTAATAGATGGGACTAAAGTGTTAAGTCTTGGTAAAAATGTATCCAGGGCCATATCATTTGGCCAAAGACACAAGATATCATCCACATATCTGAACCATTTAGCTCTACATGGCAGGATATCTTTCAACAGTCTAGCTTCCAAAAATTCCATATACAAATTACTCAATAAGGGGGACAACGGATTACCCATCCCAATTCCCTGTTTTTCAGCATAGTATTTCCCTTCAAACTCAAACTTGCAGTCAACTATGCAAAACTTAATCAATTCAATATTGGTATTTTTCTCATACGGCAAAGAGAACTAATTCTTCTTCCAAATAAGATAGCAGGTCGGGAACAGGGACTCTCGTGAACAACGCAGTGACATCAAAACTAACAAGAGTAAAATCATTAGACATGTTGATATTTTGCAATTTGTCGATGAGATCAACATTGTTTTTTAAGTGGGCTTCAGAAATGTTGCCAAGCAAGGGAGACAGTATTTTTACTAACCATTTTGACAAGGCATATGATGCCGATCCTACCAAATTAATAATAAGTCTGGCTGGAAAACCTGGCTTGTGGGTTTTAATCAAACCGTACATGTAAGGGAGTGTCGCAGATCTCGCCGATAACTGTTTAATTAATTCCTCATTACCTCTCAGTAAGGTTCTAAGTTGTTTATAAAGTTTACTATTAACCTGATCCAAAGGGGTTCTTATTAAGGGGTACGTAAGTAACCCTGTCTTATAATAATGTGTTCATTTTTCCGCTATAATCTGCCTTGTCCATGGGGTCGTCGACCCCATTTGATCAACTCCACAGGTTAGTGATTAATAAGAATATTGATCTGCTCACATACTTCTCATTCGTTTCTTGTGAACCTCCCTCCTTCCTTCCTCAACCTGATTATCCGGTCCTTGACTGTTTTTTTTTCTCCTGATGTGGCTGTACAACAGCTTCTGGTCAGGCTTGGCTTTAGCTGCTGTGTCGTTTTCTTGTTGCCGCGGGGCCTCCCTCCTTATCTATAGATATTCATTTCTGGTTCCTCGACTGATTTCTTTATTTCCTGGGTCCTTTGTCTTCTATACTTTTTCCATTCTCCAGGACACTTAGTTTTGGCCTTCTACAACCTTGGGTAAACCAAGGGCTTGGTCTGGTCTTCCTATAATTTCTGTTGTCCTAAGGAACGAACCTTTCCTCTGCCTTCTTGTAATTTGTTGTCACATATTCCATCATTTCAATTAATGATTTTCCCACCAGTTCTCTTTCTCACTGAACCTCATGCAGGAAATTCATCATGCCTGTGTAGTCCCCCCTTTTGTAGTTTGGCTTCTCCCGTCCTACTCCTGCTTCCCTTTCCACTTGTGTACCCATCAATTTGTACTCACCTATTTGTGGTTGCAGGGGTCGATTCATAGTTCCTGGTCCCGCCTCTTCATTGATTACTACTGGGTCCTTTCTCTCCCTGCTCCATGAGCTTTATCAAACCTTGTCTTAAAACTATGTATGGTTCTCGCCTCCACTACGTCACTTTCTAGGCCAGTGGTATTCATTGCACAGCTCGCGAGCCACTGGCGGCTCGCGATAACTCAATTCACGGCTCTCGAAAAATATATAAATTAATTAATAAAAAAAAATATATATAGAAAAATAATTTTTCAAGTAAGATACATATTTTCATGAGGTGAGATGGAAGACGAAGTCACAGTAAGAGATAACATTCTAACATCCCTACCCTAGTCGTACAGAAATCATACGTGTCCACTACGGGAAACTGATCAGGGACACGTCTAGCTCTACGCGTCGGTGGTCTCGCTGAATCAGTTGAGTTCAAGCTTTCGGGGGAGACTGGACGTATTTCGTTACTCTTGGAGATTTGTGTTTGAAAATAGGCAACAGATATTTGAGACTGCGGCAACATATATGAAAGTAACGACTTAACTGTTGCTGCTTGTGGAAGCTAGCTGCGATGGGCTAGTTTTACTTGAAACCAAAGTGCAGTCAAGTAGTGTCCGTTATGATGGATCGATTTGTGGTTAAACAAAAACGCAATAGTGATGAACAGCCATCCCAGACCCGACCAGTAGAAAAGGAGCATTAAGTAAGTTTGGTCTTTATTTTGCTATTAATAACAAGATATGCAGGCTAATATTACCATGTCTAATTTTTATCATTTACTATATTGCACTAGCAGCTCAGTACTACTTAATTTAGTTGAGTTACGCTAACTTGCAGTAGCTGCGGCTCTCTCAATCAATGTGTTTAACCGAAGTGGCTCTCTTGCAAAAATTAGTGAATAACACTGTTCTAGGCTATTCCACTGCCTGGCTACTCTATGACTGAAGAAATACTTCCTAACATTCCTTTGACTCATCTGAGTCTTCAACTTCCAATTGTGACCCCTTGTTTCTGTGTCCCCTCCCTGGAACATCCTGTCTTTGTCCACCTTGTCTATTCCATGCAGTATTGTATATGTAGTTATCCTGTCTCCCTGGACCCTCCTGTCCTCCAGTGTCGTCAGGCCAATTTCCTTTAACCTTTCTTCGTAGGACAATCCCCTTAGCTCTGGGACTAGTCTTGTTGCAAACCTTTGCACTTTCTCTAATTTCTTGACGTGCTTGACCAGGTGTGGATTCCAAACTGGCGCTGCATACTCTAGTATGGACCTGACATATATGGTGCACAGAATCTTGAACAATTCCTTACTGAGGTATCGGAGCGCTATTCTTAAGTTTGCAGATCTCCGTACGCTGCAGAAGTTATCTGACTGATGTGCGCCTTAGGGGATGTGCTCGGTATTATACTCGCCCAATGATCTTTTTCCTTGAGTAAGGTTTGCAATCTTTGGCCACCTAGACTATACTGCATGATTTTGCATTTGGCAGGGCTAAATTCAAAGGGCCAGTTGTTGGACCAGGCTTGTAGCCTGTCCAGGTCTCTTTGTAGTCCTGCCTGATCTTCAACTGATTTGATTCTTATCATTAACTTCACATCATCTGCAAACAAGGGCACTTCTGAGTCTATCCCTTCCGTTATGTCATTCACATATACCAAAAACAGCACAGGTCCTAGGACTAACCCCTGTGGAATCCCGCTTGTCACAGGTGCCCACTCTGATACCTCGTCACGTACCATGACTCGTTGTTGCCTCAATGTCAGGTATTCTCTGATCCATTGCAGTGCCTTTCCTGTTATGTGTGCCTGATCCTCTAGCTTTTGCATTGACCTTTTGTGAGGAACTGTGTCGAACGCCTTCTTGCAGTGCAAGAAACTGAAGTCTATCCACCCCTCTCTCTCTCTTGTCTTACTTCTGTCACCTTGTCATAAAACTCCAGTAGGTTTGTGACACCGAATTTTCCCTCCTTGAAACTGTGCTGGTTGTCGATTATATGCTTGATTCTTTCCAGGTGCTCCACCACTCTCCTCCTGATGATCTTCTCCGTGACTTTGCATACTATACACGTTAGTTACACAGGTCTGTAGTTTAATTCCTCATGTCTGTCTCTTTTTTTAAAAATTGGGACTACGTTTGCCATCTTCCATACCTCAGGTAGTTGCCCAGTTTCAATGGATGTGTTGAAGATCTTTGTTGGTGGCACACACAGCATCTCTGCTCCCTCTCTAAGGACCCATGGAGAGATGTCTGGTCCCACTGCCTTTGAGATATCAAGTTCACATAGCAGCTTCTTCACCTCCTCCTTGGTTATGTGTACCTCATCCAGCACTTGTTGGTGTACCTCCCTGTTCTGATTTCCTGGAGTCCTACCAGTTTCCACTGTAAATACTTCTTTAAATCTCATGTTGAGCTCCTCACATACTCTTGGTCGTTTCTTGTGAACTCCCCATCATTCTTCCTCAGTATGATTACCTGGTCCTTGACTGTTGTTTTCCTCCTGATGTGGCTATATAACAGCTTTAGGTCAGACTTGATTTTCGATGCTGTGTCATTTTCATATTGTCGCTGAGCCTCCCTTCTTATATGTGCAAATTCGTTTCTGGCTCTTCAGCTGATCTCTTTATTTTCCTGGGTCCTTTGTCTTCTGTACCTTTTCCATTCTCTAGTACACCTAGTTCTTGCCTCCATACACCTTTGGGTGAACCATTGACTCATTCTGGTCTTCCCATTATTTCTGTTTCCCTTGGGAACAAACATCTTGTCATGTAGGGGGGCTTGATTAGGGGAATATGGGGGTAAGAGGAGGGAGTTAGTAGATAGGGGACAGGCGAGGCAGTAGGAGGGATGAGGGCAGAGGTAGGTAGGTAATGTGAGGTCACTGGTGACTACACCTTCACCTCTCATTACTCTACCCGCCACACTACACTACTCACCCTCTCACTACTTTAACTAAACATAAATAAATGGAGAAAATAATGGGGACAGTGAATATTACTATTCTACTCAAACACAGTTTATTATTAAGTCTTTGTACAATAATATATTTGGGAACAGGAGTACATTATTGGGGTTTAGATAAATGGGGTGGTACACATAAGCAGTGAGAAAGGGAATACAATCAACTTGACCAAAATGAATGTAACTTACAATATAGTTCCGAGGGCAGTTCATCACAGGAACTAAGCCAAAGGTCCCAAGACCTACACAGCACGAGTACTGCGCCAAGCCAGTACTCTGCCCAATGCCTCCAACAGTCTCCTCCAGAGACTTCAGCAGCCTTCTCCCGAGCCCTGCAACCCAGCAGCAGCTCCGCTCAAAGTCTCTGTTCAGGAGCTCTGCACCCCAGCAGCAGCTCCGCTTGAATCTCTGCTCAGGAGCTCTGCACCCCAGCAGCAGCTCCGCTCGAATCTCTGCTCAGGAGCCCTGCACCCCAGCAGCAGCTCCGCTTGAATCTACTGATCATTCTCTTCCTTGGGCTTTTATGGTGGTCCAAGCACCCTCCACAACCACGTGTACGACCTGATGCCTAGGTCTGACGCCGTCAAGAACAAAAGACCTCAGACGTGGGCGTGGCTACAGACGTTTGCCAAGGCAAGGTGTGACCATATAATTGGTTAAATTAGGTCTCCCCAGAGACCTCACAAGCCCAGCTGGACTACATCACATCCCCCTTTCTCTGTCATGTGGGTTTCGAAAACATGGATAAGGTAAAAATACTCATGTAGGCTGGTAGTACGTATAATATAACGGATAGTGTGTGAAGGCGCCAACCGCCGTCCTGCCTCTCTGCTCTCTATCGTAAGACTAACTGACCCACAGTGCCTATGTGAGGGGGTGTTTGAAATCCTGCTATGGTCAGCAGCATGAATACAGTCAGTGATTCACGCAGAGACGGTTGGTAGTGAGTCATCTACTGGTACACTGGTTGCTGGTAACTGGTTACTAGGAACTGGTACTACTACTGAGAGCTCGGCGACGCTAACGTATGTCGTCCTGACATACAACTACAAACTAGAGATGGCAGGTATATGACTTGGGCTGATTCTATACAATGTCAAAGTACACAACAATTGAACATTATAACATACATAAGTAGAATATTGGAATGGAAGCTTACGTAACTGAAACTGTAATGCAATACAAGGTATAATATAGCACAACTCATCGAATAAAACTCAACGTTGAGATTACACAGTAGAAGTGATAAAAAAAAATTTGATCGATCAATCTGTATTCATGTGATCTACGGATTCTGAGGAAGGAATATATACAAAGAAAGAAGTGTTTAACAGAAAGGCAGATTCGGTGCACTCAAATCTAGACTGTTAACTCTCAGAATTCGGAGAGAACGTGAACACAAAAAAAAATTCTTGAATACTGATAAGCTGATACTGTAATTATTCATCTATACAGGTTATTTACATTTAACCCCAACTCTGCTAGGGTGAGATTGACATATGCAGAATGGGTGTCATCTCTGGGAGGATCAAACTCTGTTGCACTGGCTAACTCATGCTGTATTTGAGGCAAATCTGAATTGGTAGTTACAAATGATACTTGAGGATTTCTCAATACCTGTCGTGTATGTAGGGAATAACGACATTCAGGTTGATCGTCTGACTGAGTATCAGAGGTAGAGAGTACAGGATCAGGAGGATTGTCAGAGTCTGTCACATTAGTCTGAGTTGGAACATCATTATCATCACATACTAACTTCATATGATCTAAATGTGATTCTTTATACTGACCAGTACTAATTTCTCTAACCTTATACTTATTACCAGTGATATGTTCAACTACTCGATAAGGACCAACAAACTTTTGATCAAGCTCTGGCATTGCAGACGTTTTGTTAAAATTAGTCAGCATAACTCTCGAACCTACTTTGATTTTGGATGGCTTTGCTCGAGTGTTTGCGACTCTTGTAAATTCTGCTGTTGATTTATGAAGTGTTTCACGGATTCTTCTAAAAACACTTTGAGCTAAGCTGGTACGAGTTGCTATGAAATCATCTCGCCAGTAAAATCCCACATACCAATGCCCATGCCGGGGACTACCTAGATGGAAATTTCCCTAATTCCTTCTATCTTGCACCAACTGAGCCCACGGAAGTCATTGAGATCATAAAGTCACTTAAAAATAACTCGGGGAATCTGTCTCATGTCCCACCATTACTGTACAAGCGAGCGGCCCATGTCCTTTCGCATGCTATTTCATTACTTTTTAACAAGTCAATAGAGACTAGCACCTTCCCGAAACTACTCAAGATGGCAAGGGTTACACCAATACATAAAGGTGGTGACCCTACAGACTTAAACAACTATAGGCCAATATCTAACTTACCATTGCTATCCAAAATCTTTGAGAAACTTGTGCACAGGAGACTATTCATTTATAACGGCTCAAAACATACTCAACCCCTGCCAGTTTGGATTCAGGAAAAATAAAAGCACTAATGATGCAATCATAAAAATGCCAGATCTGCTTTACACAGCACTGGAAAATAAGGAATATCCACTAGGAATTTTTATTGACCTAAGAAAAGCTTTTGACACAGTAAACCACGAAATCCTACTCCACAAACTTGACCACTACGGTATAAGAGGCCATGCGCTTGCTTATTTCAAATCTTACATTACTAATAGGTATCAGTACGTCACCATTAAAGACACAGCATCAGCAACACGGCCACTTGATACTGGAGTTCCGCAGGGAAGTGTCCTTGGTCCCCTGCTCTTCCTCATATACATCAATGACCTACCAAACGTATCCCAACACCTAAAACCCATTCTCTTTGCTGATGACACGACTTATGTCATCTCTCACCCTAATCTTGCCACCCTTAACACCATTGTGAATGAGGAGCTGATTAAAATATCGACTTGGATGACAGCCAACAAACTTACGCTTAACACTGACAAAACTTACTATATTATGTTTGGTAGCAGAGCAGGAGATGCACAAATTAACATTAAGATTGACAACACTCTAATTACCAGAAATAATGGGGGAAAATTCTTAGGCTTATACCTTGACAATAACCTGAATTTCAGCACCCATATCCAGCATATAGCCAAAAAAGTATCCAAAATGGTTGGGATCCTCTCCAAGATACGATACTACGTGCCGCAAAATTCCCTTCTCACACTATACCACTCACTTATTTATCCATACCTCACCTATGCTATTTGTGCTTGGGGATCAACAGCAGCAACACACCTAAAGCCAATAATAACCCAACAAAAAGCTGCAGTAAGAATAATCACTAAATCCCATCCCTGGCAGCACACCCCCCCACTCTTCAAAGATCTAAACTTACTCCCAGTTCAGTACATCTACACTTACTACTGTGCAATCTATATCTACAGGGCCTTAAACTCTAATATCAACCTTGACCTTAAACGCTTTCTTTATAGTTGTGACAGAACCCACAGGCATAACACCAGAAACAAACATCTCTACGACATTCCCTGTGTCCGACTAAACCTTTACAAAAATTCAATGTATGTCAAAGGCCCTAAAATCTGAAATACCCTACCTGAGAACTCTAGAAATGCAGACACATTCATCACCTTCAAAACTACCATTAGAAAACATCTTATCTCCCTGATACACCCCGTCAACTAACTTCACGAATACCACCTGGTGGTTCACACTTACACTCGCACACTCATTTGACCATAAACAGAAATATTAATCTCAGTCTTAATATAATGAATCCTGTGATACTCCAATACTGAAACTATATACTGTGCCAAAACAAAAGCATTCACACTGCTAAACTCACAAAATAGTATTTAGTCACTTAGCCATAATACCAACTTACCTCATAATTTGTAATATTTTACATTTAAGAATAAAACTAAGTATGCCCGAAATGCCTAGCCATGCTAAGCGTTCTAGTGGTACACTCTGTAATCTCAATTTTACTACATGTTAAACCAAACAATAACCAAATTTCTGTAAACTCAGCATTGTAATCCCTATAGAGAATAAACTTTGAATTTGAATCAGGGTTGTAATTTGGTTTCGGATTAGAATATAACAACTCATAAGGCAAACGTTTATCTACACCATACAATGCATAATGTGGAGTGTCACCTATAGAAACATTGTAAGCAGAATTTATAGCACACTGCACATCAGGTATAACTTCATCCCAAGTTTCACTGTTGGGATTGATAGTGGCTCTCAAGACATCAAGTACTTTCTTATTGGTTCGTTCCGCTAACCCATTGCTGGCAGGATGATGAGGAACAATGGTGGATTTAGAGATCTTGTACAAGGTGCACAAATTTTCAAGAATCTCATTACAGAATTCACCTCCATTATCTGTTACTAGGGACTTAGGGGTGGTATGCCTGCAGATAATGCGTTCTTTAAACGCTTTAGCTACTGTCTCGGCAGTCTTATCTGCAATTGGAACTAACTCACAATATCTGGTGAAATGGTCTACTATAACACATAGATGTTTGTTGCCCTGGAGGGAACATTGACTTGCCAGGTAAGTGTTCAAAGGTGGGATTGAACTCTTGGATAGTCAAGGTCCATCTGGCTAACCTTCCAGTAGGTTGTTTATTCTGGAATAAAGGTATCAGTGGAGCATGGTCTGTCAAGACATGAACAGAGTACTGATAAATGTCTCGGAAGTGCTTTAAAGACCATACTATTGCTAAAGCTTCTTGCTCAGTTACTGTATAATTATGTTCAGCCTTCGTAAGGACTCGGCTAGCAAATGCAACTGGGTTGTACTTGCCATCGGTCTTCTGAGTTAGTACGGCACCTATGCCAATTGAACTAGCATCAGTTGTCAGATAGAAGGGCTTAGAAAAATCTGGAAATTTCAAAATTGGAGCAGATGTTAGCTTTTCTTTTAGAGTTTGGAATGCTCTTTCTTGACGGAAGGTCCAAACAAAGGAGCATCTTTCTTAAGCAACTCAGTTAGAGGAGCAGCTATAGAAGAAAAATTGGCAATAAAAGATCTATAAAAACCTGCTAAGCCCACAAAGGATCTTACGGCATCAGCAGTTTTGGGAGTTGGAAAATTTAGTACTGCAGTTACTTTACTTTGGACAGTCGTAACCCCTCTAGGAGTGACTACGTGACCAAGAAACTTAATTTCTGATCTGAAAAATTGACATTTAGACAATTTGATCTTTAAATTGGCTTCTTCAAGCTTACCAAGTACTACATCAAGTCTTTTCAAGTGTGTATCCACGTCTTTAGACATGACGATTACGTCATCTAAGTACACCATAAGTGCATTACCTATGAGACCTCTAAAGATATTAGTCATGAGCCTTGAGAACGTGATAGGGGAGGATCGTAATCCAAATGCCATATGGAGGAAGTGATAATGACCTGTAGGAGTGGAGAATGCAGTTAGCTCTTGGCTGTCCTCGTGAAGAGGGACTTGCCAAAACCCTTGTAACAAATCCAGGGTTGAAAAGACTGTTATCTCCGATGTTACTTAAAAGATCACCCCGTACAGGGAGTGGGAAGCGATCTGGAATAGTTTTCGCATTTAACTTCCTAAAGTCAATCACTGGGCGCCAAGTACCATCCTTCTTAGGTACTAGGATCAAGGGTGCATTCCAAGGTGAATTGCTAGGTGCAATAACTCCATCATCAAGCATTTGATTGATCAATTCTTCTGCGACAGCAACTTGTGAATGAGGCATTCTGTACGCAGGTATGTAGATAGGTCTAGTACCAGGTTCAAGTGGAATACGATGGGACAATAAGTTCGTTATACCCATCTTCTCACCTGGTAAGGCAATGGGTTTACGACGTTTGTTCAACAGAGTCAACAAACGCTTGACTTCATCTGGGAAGTCAGTGGGAGCTAAGTCTTTCTCCTCAACTGGTGGAACAGATTGATCCAGTGAAGTGGATGAGGTCTCCCCAGCAGAAATAGCACCGACCCACTGGTCAGGTGACAACTCATCCTCTACCTGAACAGGGTAAGGATAGTGAACAAGGTCAACAAGATTGGTATTTGCTCTGAGACGAACACTGTGACCAGAAGTGTTGGCTAGGAAGAAATGGATCTTACTATCTCTTACAATATGTAAGGATGGTTCAACAAATAGACCTTTTACTTTGCAAGAATCACTGTCAACTAGGACGTTATCACCATCTGGAACACTACAACAACAGACACTCTAGTGAGGGCACTAGCTGCGACAGAAACGTCTTTCTGCAGACGGCATGTGACATCAACAAGAGATGGCATTACTAGTTGCAAGTAATTGTTTTCTGACAAGGCGTCCCCTGTGGAGAAACTACTACTTGAACTAGCAGACATTGCAGGGATAGGCTCAGCACTCAAGGTAGTCAGAGCGTCCTCGGACACTTGAGGTAACTGGACACTATCTTGCAAGTCTGAAGTTGCAGGAACACAGACAGGAGTGACAGGATCATCAGTGCCTGACCGCTTGGGTACGCTACTGGAAAATGCACTGGCCTGTAACGACTTAATTCGAATGTCGTACTCTGCGGCAGAATGGCAGATCTCGGATCCAAGCTGGTAACCCCAAAATGGTACGATCAAGTCATCAATTTGGGCATGCCATCGATAAGGGTCGAACACAATGCGTAAGTCTCGCATGGAAGCAAAGCCCAGTAGAAGGTCACCAGGGAAAGTAATCTGGTCGACAACGAGGAAGGAAGCAGTGAAGTCTCTACCTTGGATAGAAAAAGTGAGGGAAGTCCGACCTTGGACACGCAGGTGAGAACCAGCTACTCCACTAAGGGAGGACACATGAGTCGGTTCTACGAGAAGGACATGTCGTAACTGCTTATCCCTAAACAAACTAGACCTAATAATATTAACTTGCGCACCAGAGTCCATGAACAAATGAACGGGCGCATTATGAACAGATGCTTGCACTATAGGGCCTATGGTTGCATTGGAAGTTATGTGCAAACAAAAAGGTGGATTGTCATCAGCAAAGATTTGTTCCACTTCATCCCCAAAATCATCTATGTCAGAGACATGTGAAGCAACATCATCAGCAGGACTGTCATTCTCGAGACTGCTTAAGGCTTCAAAGGAATTGTGAACGGGGATGGTGTACTCATTATCACCTACTGTCACCATGGGACGGTTTGACTGGGAGGTTCGAATTCCCCCGAATTGGAAGAATGAGCCTGGTTCTGGTTAGTTTGAGAACCACGACGTCTGTTTCCTCTACGGGTTCTGCGGTTGGAACGGCCACGGAAAGACCTAGAGTACTGAAGGTTGTAGAGAGCATTGCACTCTGAAGTGTCATGTCCATGTATTCTATGATAAGTACAGTAGGGAAGATCTGCCTGGTACTCATCATCAGTACGACGCCTCTTAGGGTAACTATCAGGACAATTAATTGCAATATGGCCACGGAAACCACAGTTATAACAAGTCTGCTGACTATGGTTACTGAATGTACTATGAATACTACGAGGTTTATAATGACTCTGTACACTGGTCCTTGGTGATAGCTGAGATGGTTGACGACCACGATTTGTCGCTGTGGCGCAAACAAGAGGTGGTGCAGACTGAGGCATAGGTGTGAAATTACTTTTGATACATGGGAAAGTACCCTGGGGGATCAAGGAACGTATATGATTTAGGGCTGTAAGTGGTTCCATCGTCACAGTTGGAGGATTAGCCTCATAAGCACACATGGAAGCAGGCGGCATTAGTTCTTTGATTGCTCCAAAAGCTGCTATTTTAGCAAACGGTGCTGTGAATGGTTTATCCTCGTCAGGGACAAAAGCTGAGGACTGGACAGCATTGATAAATGATGATAAAAGGTTGTCTAATCGAACAGCAAATGCACTCAACGATTCATTAGTCATGGGTGTAGCATTCACAAGTTCCCGAAGAACGACATATGGATCAGCTGTTTTTACTGGTACAAGGAAAGAACGAATCAGTTCCTCATATTGTGACCACCTAGTAAGATTCCTGAAGTCACGCATATCAAGGAGATCAACAACGTGAACAGCAGCAGGGGATCGATGAAGAGCTTCTTTATAAGCAAGTCTGATAAGACTTTCCTCTGAAGGAGGACCTTCAACTAGAGCATTAGCACGAGAACGAATGGCAGTAAACCATGCTTCAAGACTATGTACATGGCCATTGAATAGAGGTAACGCATCAAGGGAATCACGAGTATAACTATAGTATCTCAGTGTCTGGGTCGGTCTGTCAGTCGCTAAGGAACTGTGAGGACTGATGACAGGAGCAGCAGTAGCCTGAGAGGTCTGAGTGTCGACATTCACTAAAGTATCACTTGATGGTATGTGAGACATAATGGCAAAGAAGTTGCACGAGAACAAATAAGGCAAAAAAAATAATGAACAATAAAAATGATACAAAAGGCTAAAATTGAAATAAGAGATGCAACTAATTCTGCAGAAGTAATAAAAAAATGTTTAAGATACACTGCAAGAGGAAGGACAACTCAATGTAAAGGACTGCTGGACAAGATAAAAAAATTACATTGAAATTTACAAGTAAAAATATTACTGGAGACTGAATTAAATGCAAAATGAGCTGTCTGTACTCTTGCTAATAAAGGAATTAACTAATAAAATTTTAAATCAATATAAAAAGTATAAAATAAAATTACTAAATTGTATGCAACGAGAGATAACTGGGAAATTTAAATATTTTCTAAGAATGTATAAACAAAATTAAAATATAATGCAAAGACAACATCAGGAAAATTAATAAAATGAAAAACAAGATGCAATAATGAACTGAGAATAATAATGCATAAAAATATCAATAAAAGAAAATAATTCACTGCAGAACAAGTGCAACAAAATAATTCACTGCAGAACAAGTGCAACAAAATAATACACTGCAGAACAAGTGCAACAAAATAATTCACTGCAGAACAAGTGCAACAAAATAATTCACTGCAGAACAAGTGCAACAAAATAATTCACTGCAGAACAAGTGCAACAAAATAATTCACTGCAGAACAAGTGCAACAAAATTCACTGCAGCAATAAAGTCTCACTGGGAAAATGTAGGTTAAATAATAAAATAAAAATATGAAGAAAAACTGACTGAACACTTTAACTCTTAATTGTAAATTAGACAAAACAATTTACTCAAACAGAGTAAAGAAAACACTTTACGTTAAAAAGAAATTGAAATTACACTAAGAGTGAATTTGTTCAAAAAAATATGAAAAATATGAATAAAATAAAACAAGAAACAAACGGGAAGTGTAACACTTACAAGTGGCGGGGCACACAACACTTAATCACGTATTCATTATTTTAGTATATTCTTACAACAAATCTTGCTGTGACTGATACGACAAAAATTTATTTATTTATTTATTTATAAATTTTAGCATACATACAGAGGTACAAAAAAATACAGGTAAGAGCAGCATGCCAAAGCCACTTATATGCATAGCATTACGGGCTGGCTTAAAATTAACTTAAGTTTAACTAAGCAATGATGAAATCAGTGATAAGACATTATTGTAAACAGATAACTATAAAATACAAATGAGTATTACAAAGACAGGTCATATGGTTGCATGCATTGCATGCATAGAATGGAGTATTCTGTTAGGTAGTGTATTTAAAAGAAAAATAACAAAGTTAGGTTTAACATTTATGTGATATAATTGTGAGTAACATTTAGGATATACAATTTATATGGTTCAGTTATTCAGTATTTATTTGGTTTTGAGTGAGTAAGTGAACTTTGAGAAGAGACTTGAATTTATAAACAGGTAGTGTTTCTTTTATATTTACAGGTAATGAATTCCAGATTTTAGGGTCTTTTATGTGCATTGAGTTTTTGCATAGCGTGAGATGGACACGAGGAACAGCAAAGAGTGATCTGTGCCTTGTGTTATGGTCATGTGTTCTGTTGAGGTTGGCAAGATGTTTGAGGGGAGTGTTAATATCAGAGTTAAGTGTTCTATGTATGTAATAGGTGCAGTAATAAGTATGGATGTTTTGTATGGTGAGTAGGTTGAGTGTTTTGAATATTGGTGGAGTGTGCTGCCTGTAGTGAGAATTTGTTATCATTCTAACTGCAGCCTTTTGTTGGGTAATTAGTGGTCTGAGATGGTTAGTTGTTGTTGAGCCCCATGCACAAATTCCATAGGTGAGATAGGGGTAAATAAGAGAGTGATATAGGGCCAGGAGGGCTGACTGTGGAACATAGTACCGTATCTTCGATAGTATGCCTACAGTCTTGGAAATTTTCTTAGAAATTTGTTGTATATGTGTATAAAATTTGAGTCTATTATCGAGGTAGATTCCTAAGAATTTTCCCTCTGTTAGCTTTGTGATAGGTGATCCGTTTATCGTTATGTTAAGAGGTACATCTGTAGCTCTGCTACCAAACTGAATGAAGTAGGTTTTGTCAATGTTTAATGTAAGTTTGTTAGTCCTCATCCAGGTAGATATTTTCTGTAATTCGGTGTTTACAGTATTGGCTAGCGTGACTGGGCTCGGGTGAGAGAAGACGTATGTGGTGTCATCTGCAAAAAGTGTGGGTTTGAGTAATTGCGAAGCATTTGGTAGGTCATTTATGTATAGGAGAAAGAGAAGAGGGCCAAGGACACTTCCCTGTGGGACACCAACTGTAATTGGTTGTGCGGAAGAGCTTGCCCCATTTGCGTACACATATAGGCTTCTGTTGCTGAGGTAAGACTTGAGGTAGTTGAGGGAGTGCCCTCTTATACCATAGTGTGACAATTTTACGTGGAGCAAGTCATGGTCAACTGTATCAAAAGCTTTACGTAAGTCAATGAAGATCCCCAGTGGGACTTCTTTTTTCTCTATTGCAGTGTATATATGTTCTAGCATGTGTATAATAGCATCATTAGTATTTTATTAGGCCTGAATCCAAATTGGCAGGGGTTGAGAATGTTATGGGAGATGAGGTAGGAGTAGATTCGTTTATGAATTAATTTTTCGAAGATTTTTGAGAGAGGGTGTAAATTGGATATTGGCCTATAGTTATTCAACTCTGTTTGGTCTCCTCCTTTATGGATCGGGGTGACCCTTGCTATTTTGAGAACTGTAGGGAAGGTGGAGGATTCAATGGATTTGTTAAAGAGTGTTGCAATGATTGGTGATAGTACTTGTGACGCTTTTTTGTATATAAAGGGTGGTAAGGTATTTAAGTCTCCTGCCTTGTTTTTCAGTGCGTTGATCATAAGGGAGACTTCGTATGGGTTAGTCGGAGCTAGGAACAGTGTGTTCGGGTAGTTGCCAGTGAGGTAGTCATTTGGTGGGGTATCTGAGCTTGGGATATTATTGGCAAGGTTTTGGCCTATAGTGGAGAAGAAATCATTGAGTCTGTTTGCTGTTTCTGTTGGTGGGAGTTGGGGTTCATCTGATTTTGCTAATTTTATTTCGCTATGTCGTGATATCTTTTTTGTTCCCAGAATTTCTGATAGGGTCTTCCAGGTCTTTTTTATATCACCTCGTAAGTTGGATAATCTTTTCTCATAATACAATTTTTTTGCCCTTCTTATCAGGCTGGTTAGGATTGACGAGTAACGTTTTGATTGGTCTCTGGTTATGTGACCCATTCTGTACTGTTTTTCATATCGGTGTTTTGTATTTATGGATTTGAGAATGCTGGGTGTTAGCCAGGGACTGTTCAGTCTCTTAGCTGTCATCTGTTTAGTTTTTTTAGGGCAGTGCTTGTTATAAAGGTATTGGGTCTTTTTTAGAAAATTATTAAAACATTCGTCAATATCTGTATAGATTTCTAGCTCAGTGTGCCAGTCAATGTTTGTTACTGCTGTTGTGAAGTTATTAATGGCTGCCTCATTGTGAAGTCTGAAGGTGACTTTTGTAGTGTCTTGGGGTATTTTACCAAGAGTTGTTATGAGGAAAGTAGGGTAGTGGTCTGTGGTATTATCTGTAATTATGCCTGATTTTAAAGGGGATATGGTGTTGGTCCAGATGTGGTCAAGTAGGGAAACACTAGTCTCTGTAACTCTTGTAGGTTTTGTTACTGTTGGTAGCAACATGCAGTTACTCATTGTGTTTGTGAATTCAGTAACGTGTGGGTCCTGGTCTTGTAGGAGATTTATATTGAAGTCACCTGAGAGTAGTAAGTGATCTTTGTTCATGCGTGCTTCAGTTATCATACTTACTAGGTTTTGACTAAATTGGCTAATGTTTGATTGTGGAATTCTGTAGGTGTTTATCACTGTGAGAGGTTTTTGTAGGTATTTGGATTTGAGTTTAGCTATTATATATTCCCCATGTTCATCCCTTGTGCAAGAATTAGTGATACATTCTAGTTGGTCTGAGTAGTATATAGCTGTGCCACCCCCTTGTTGGTCTGGCCTACAGTTGTGTATGGCTGTGTAACCAGGAATGGCATAGACATCTGTAGTATCAGGCTTTAGCCAGGTTTCAGTTAGTGTAATGATGGACATATTGGCATGCAAGGAATTTAGTAATGCTAGGAGGTCATCATAATGCTTGCTTAAATATCTGATATTGTAGTTAAAGATAGTTATGTTGTTGTTGGCTCTGAGAAGTGCCTTTGATTGTTCTGCTGTGTAGTAATTACAGTAACTGTTTGAATCATTTAAGTCATTAAATAAGAGGTTGGTATCAGGATCAATGCTTGTAATCATAAGATTTGTAGTGAATCTATAGTTTGAATTAAGTAAAAAATAAAGTAAATATTCTAAAGCTAAAAAAAATAGCACCTAAATTATTTAACAAATGTAAAAAATAATGAGCTAAGGTAGTTTTTTAAAGCTAAAATAAAGGAGACAATATAAAAGGGACTAAAATAATTTGTGGTGAACAAATAAAATGATGATCAAATAATGGAGCTTGGGAATATGATAGTAGGTAGTACTTTAAAGGTAATTCTTTAAAGTTAGAATTATAATATAAAATTATAATATAAAAGGGACTAATATAAGTTGTGGTGAACAATAAAGTGGTAATCAAATAAATGAGCTTTGGAGTATAATGGCAAAATAGTGAACTTATTAACTTCAGCACCTGAGAATAGCACCTTGATTAGTTTAACAATTGCGATTATATGATCTAAGGTAGTTATATAAAGCTAAAATAAAGGACAAAAAATATATAAGGGACTACAATTAAGTAATGGTAAACAAGTTAAATGGACAGATAGTCACTATGAGATAATATTGGTTTAGGAGTAAGATCTGATTTGTAATATTAAATAAGTTGAGCAGTTTATTGCACAATAAAAAGTAAAATAAAAAATGAGGTAGTTGGTACTAGCTAGCAAAAGATAGTTTTGGTACTTGCAAAGAAGTAATTGGAATATACACTAATTGCATACACAATAAAAAGTGACTAAAAAAACAAGTAGTGGTAAACAAAATTAAATGGACAGGTAAGAACAATGAATAATGGTAATGTCTTGGTTATAATATGATAGTAAGATGGTAGACAGGTACAAAGGATAATAAAAAGGTTGGAGTTGAATATACAAACTTGAAAAATTGGCAACAAAATGTTATGGGAAGTATAAAATAATGTTTAATGTACAAAAGTAAAATTGACTGGTAGTAAATATGGTGTTTAATGAAATTTTAGTAAGTAATAATGATTACAAAAAAAGTGAAAAAGTAATGTTTATTTCATTCAATATTGCACTGGTAGTTATACTAGAGGTTATATGGCAGTACAAGGTAATTAAGAGTACTCTAAGATAGTAAATGTGGTATAAAACAGGTAAAGGTAATTAGACAAGTAATGGTTATTAAATGTCAAAAATGTTAAGAGTAAATTGAAATTATAGTAAGAATGATAATTATTAATTTTAGTCGTCACGTGAGGTCACAGACCCTGAGCTGCTTTGGGGATTAGTGTGGACGGTTACAAAGCATAGCTTGCTTCTGCAGTGTTTTAAAAATTGAGGTTGGAGAGTTGAAGGAGGAGGTCTTGCTTCTCCAGGAGGAGATTAGGAGGCTGAAGGTCCACCTCAATGGGTCTGGGAGAGAGTGTGAGGTGGCTGGAGTTGTGGGGAATGAGGCGTCAAGTGAGGTGCAGTCTGTCTCTCGCTGTGAGGAGGCTGTAGTTGGGGAGGTAGCAACGGCTACCAGCAGTGAGGTGCAGTCCAGCACCTGCTACAAGTGGCGAGTGGTTCACAGTAATGGAAGGCGCATCAGAGTAAGGAAAGTTAAGAGTGAAGATCTGAAGGTAGGAAATCGCTTCTCTGTTCTTCAGGATGAATGTACTTCAGTGGCCAGTGAAGGTAAGGGTACTACTGCCCCTGCTAATGGAGGTAAGCGCATTCTTGTGGTTGGTGACTCTCAGGTAAGATATATTGACCGTGCTTTTTGTAATAGGAATAAGAAGATGAGAGATAGAGTGTGCTTCCCTGGAGCTGGTGTTGGGGACATTGTCAACAGGCTGGATAATATCATGTCAGGTAATGGGAACAAGCCCATTATCTGTCTCAGTGCTGGTGGAAATGATATTGGGAAGGGTAGGAGAGAAGAGCTGCTAGATAAGTACAGGTCAGCTATAGATTTCATTAAGTCTAAGGGAGGGATCCCAATCATATGTAGCATCTTGCCTAGAAGGGGAGTAGGAAATGAATGGTTGTCTAGGGCAATTGGTGTAAATTGCTGGCTAGACAGATACTGCAAGGAACTTGCAATCCCATTCATTGACAACTGGAACAACTTTTATGGCAAACATGATATGTATGCAAGGGATGGGGTACATCTCTCTGGGGCTGGGGTGGTAGCACTTGCAGACTCGATTGAGAAGGCCATTGGTGAAATGCCTATGATTTTAAACTGATGGAAGATAGAGGTATGGGTGTGTGTGGGAAACAAGCAGGTTGCAACACTTGGGTTGGAAACAGTAAATGTATAAAAGGCATTCAGCATGAAGTTATAAATAAAGACAATAGATCAGGTCAGCAAACAAAGGGGGACAGCAGAGGGCAGCAAGGGACTAGCTCCCTTAAGGTTTACTATACTAATAGCAGGAGTGTAAGAAATAAGATAGATGAGCTAAGATTAATTGCAAGTGCAGGAAACATAGATATTATTGCTATAACAGAGACCTGGCTCAATCTGAAAGATAGAGAGATGCCCTCTGAATGTCACATACAAGGCTATAAATTATTCCACACTGACAGGGTCAACAGGAAAGGTGGTGGAGTAGCGATGTATGTCAGAGACAATTTAAATTGTTGTGTTAGACAAGATATTAAATTAGAAGCGTCAGCCACTGAATCTGTTTGGTTACAGCTTCTCGAGGGCCGAGAAAAACTAATTTTGGGTGTGATGTACAGGGCCCCAAATCTTGATAGGGAGTGCAGTAAACTTCTATGGGACGAAATTCGTAAGGCATCTACATACGAAAATGTTGTGCTAATGGGAGATTTCAACTATAGACAGATTGACTGGAGCAATTTGACAGGAAATTTAGAGTCAGATGACTTTCTTGATACGATCCAGGATTGTTTTTTAAAACAGTTTGTGACAGAGCCAACTAGGGGAAATAACCTCCTTGACTTGGTTCTTGCCAGTAGGGAAACACTAATTAATAATCTTGAGGTTAATGATGAGCTTGGGGAAAGTGATCACAAATCACTCAGTTTTAATATATCATGGAATTCCCCTAATAATGGCAATCAAGTCTCCGTCCCTGACTTTCGCTTGGCTGATTTCATAGGACTGAAAAATTACTTAGGTGGGCTGAACTGGAATGACCTGACTAAGGGTCAGGTAGGTGGTGATGGTTGCCGATATGATGCTTTCCAGGGCATAGTTCTAGCTGCTCAGTCAAATTATGTTCCAAATAGGGAAATCAGATCAAACAAAAATGATCCTAAATGGATGAACAATAGATTAAAATATCTGATTGGTCAAAAGAGAGGCATATATAGGCAAATCAAAAGAGGAGAGGGGCAATTGAGAAATCGATTTATTCAGTTAAAGAGAGAAATAAAAAAGGGAATTAGAAAAGCAAAAAGAGATTATGAGGTTAAAGTTGCAAGAGAATCGAAGACTAACCCAAAAGGATTCTTTCAGGTATACAGAAGTAAGATCAGGGACAAGATAGGCCCACTCAAAAGTTCCTCGGGTCAGCTCACTGACAGTGATAAGGAAATGTGTAGAATTTTTAACACATACTTCCTCTCAGTTTTTACACAGGAGGATACCAGCGATATTCCAGTAATGATAAATTATGTAGAACAGGAAGATAATAAACTGTGCACTATTAGGGTCACAAGTGACATGGTCCTTAGGCAAATAGATAAATTAAAACCTAACAAATCCCCAGGCCCTGATGAACTGTATGCAAGGGTTCTAAAGGAATGTAAAGAGGAGCTTAGCACACCTTTGGCTAATCTTTTCAACATATCACTACAAACTGGCATGGTGCCAGATAAGTGGAAAATGGCAAATGTGATACCTATTTTCAAAACAGGTGACAGGTCCTTAGCTTCGAACTATAGACCAATAAGCCTAACCTCCATAGTGGGAAAATTTATGGAATCAATAATTGCCGAGGCAGTTCGTAGCCACCTTGAAAAGCATAAATTAATCAACGAATCTCAGCATGGTTTTACAAAGGGGCGTTCCTGCCTTACGAATTTATTAACTTTTTTCACTAAGGTATTTGAGGAGGTAGATCATGGTAATGAATATGATATTGTGTATATGGACTTCAGTAAGGCTTTTGACAGGGTCCCACATCAGAGACTATTGAGGAAAATTAAAGCACATGGAATAGGAGGAGAAATTTTTTCCTGGATAGAGGCATGGTTGACAAATAGGCAGCAGAGAGTTTGCATAAATGGGGAGAAATCAGAGTGGGGAAGTGTCACGAGCGGTGTTCCACAGGGGTCAGTGTTGGGCCCCCTGCTTTTCACAATCTACATAAACGACATAGATGAGGGCATAAAGAGCGACATCGGCAAGTTTGCCGATGACACCAAAATAGGCCGTCGAATTCATTCTGACGAGGACATTCGAGCACTCCAGGAAGATTTGAATAGACTGATGCAGTGGTCGGAGAAGTGGCAGATGCAGTTTAATATAGACAAATGCAAAGTTCTAAATGTTGGACAGGACAATAACCATGCCACATATAAACTAAATAATGTAGATCTTAATATTACGGATTGCGAAAAAGATTTAGGAGTTCTGGTTAGCAGTAATCTGAAACCAAGACAACAGTGCATAAGTGTTCGCAATAAAGCTAATAGAATCCTTGGCTTCATATCAAGAAGCATAAATAATAGGAGTCCTCAGGTTGTTCTTCAACTCTATACATCCTTGGTTAGGCCTCATTTAGATTATGCTGCACAGTTTTGGTCACCGTATTACAGAATGGATATAAATTCTCTGGAAAATGTACAAAGGAGGATGACAAAGTTGATCCCATGTATCAGAAACCTTCCCTATGAGGATAGACTAAGGGCCCTGAAACTGCACTCTCTAGAAAGACGTAGAATTAGGGGGGATATGATTGAGGTGTTTAAATGGAAGACAGGAATAAATAAAGGGGATGTAAATAGTGTGCTGAAAATATCTAGCCTAGACAGGACTCGCAGCAATGGTTTTAAGTTGGAAAAATTCAGATTCAGGAAGGATATAGGAAAGTACTGGTTTGGTAATAGAGTTGTGGATGAGTGGAACAAACTCCCAAGTACCGTTATAGAGGCCAGAACGTTGTGTAGCTTTAAAAATAGGTTGGATAAATACATGAGTAGATGTGGGTGGGTGTGAGTTAGACCTGATAGCTTGTGCTACCAGGTCGGTTGCCGTGTTCCTCCCTTAAGTCAATGTGACCTGACCTGACTAGGTTGGGTGCATTGGCTTAAGCCGGTAGGAGACGGACCTGCCTCGCATGGGCCAGTAGGCCTTCTGCAGTGTTCCTTCGTTCTTATGTTCTTACGTTCTTATGTTCTTAAAAAAATATGAGGTAGTAATATGGACAGAGAAAGTATCAATTCAGCTAATGTTTAAGCAAACAATAGTAAATAAGAAAATTACATAAGGTGACTTATGCTTACTAGTAAAATCACAAAATGAGGTAGTTGATTATTTAAATACTAAGAGATTGTACAATGAAATTTGAACAATAATGGAGCAAAACATACACTACACTACGTAGGCTTTTAAGTTGGACATTGTTTAGTTATTCTCTGTAAGATTAGTATCCCTGAGAAATCGTGATAGATCATTCTCGTTCGTGATTGTGTACAGTTGACCTACATTTGTTTTCCTAACAAGAATTTTCCCATCCCGTGTGAAGCATTGGTGTATTGTGCCGTTATTCTCCCGCTTAAGTTTTCTGACTCTATGCAGGAGGTTCTGACGTTTTTTGGTAAGACACTCGTTTATGTATACCTCTTTCTTTACTTTAATAGATGCAATAATTAAGTCTTTTTTCCTGTCATGTGAGTGAAATCTAAGCATAACACTTTTTCTACCATGGGATCCTAGTAACCTGGCTTCTTTTATTTCAGACTCTGGTACAATAACACTTGTTTGGTCCTTTATGATCTGCAGAGTAATTTCTTTACTGTTTGTTTGGTTCATATCACTGGGAAAAAGTGGACTGTTAACTATTACTGCGTCCGATAGTTTATCTTGTTCAGTTTTATCTTCTTGGAGAGCAGAGTAGTCGCTGAACTGGTTATCTAAGTTGTTCTTCCATTCTTTTACTGCTTCTTCAACCTTTGTATTAAGAGATATTATTTGTTGGGTATGGCTATCTATGACTGTCTGGATGGTCTTGCCACAGTTTGTCATTCCTGTTGTTGATAACTTTTGTTCAAGACTGAGGATTTTGTTCTCGAGTTGTGTCATCCTGGTGTCTTGTTTTGTTAGCATCTCTCGAAGATTCGTATTTTCAATAGCTAAGTTGGAGATGCATGACTTTAGGGTATCTGGATCGTTGGTCATACCTGAGAGACTACTTGGTAGGTTGAATCCGGGGAAGAGAGGGGAGGATGGGCTGGTGGCAGCCATGTTTGTTGTTATTGTTGTGGTGTCGCCTTGAGTGGTGGTGAGTGGGGTGGTTGCTGGGCCGGCGTCCTCCTGACTACACTTGTTGAATAGTTGATTTTTCGGCGTTTTCTTGCTGGCCTTGGTGCTGTTTCCTCTTAGATTGCGTCTCATAATACTACAGGAATTGATGTAGTTAAGAAGAAATTGTAGTTATACAAAGTTTAGGGTTACGTTGTTCGGCTGGCAGCGGGGTGTTGCTTTCGGTTTGTGGGCAGTCTTCCTTTGATCTCTATTATGTTTGATTTGTAGGTTTCACTGTTGGTAATCTTTGGTCATTCTGGGTGCTACGTTGGGTAGTGCAGTTTTGCAAGTAACTAGGTCATCATAGGAGCATTGGTAGCTCTGATAGTTGGAGAAAAGTATGGAGCTTGGAGGTCGCTGCTGCCGCTGCCGCGAAATAATGGTACACAAGTCTGCGAAAAAATTAGAGGAATGAGACACTGCTGGCATACGAAAAAAAAGGTACACATAGAAATAAATGGATAATTTGGTATACTGGGGTGAATATCACTGCATGAACTACAATGACAAATACTGGAGAATACAATGTTGAAAGAACACAAGATAAAAAAAAATGAATCACTTCACACGGAGTGACTGACTGGTACACTACACAATAATACTTACTACAGACAGAGAGTAGCATAAAAAAACAGATAAAAAAAATATGAGATGAGCGATAACACTGAAAAATATTGCAAAAAAAATTAATGAGTCAAAGAAACACTGAGTCGACACTGAAAACACAAGGCTTAGAGTACACAAGAAATTTACTGTAAATGTCTCACACACGCAAATGTCTTTAAATGCAAGATAATGTCTCTAAACAGAAAATTATCACTGAAGTCTGGAGTGGTAGATGGTGATGGTGACGAGTGATGAGGTGAAGCTTGTCCTATGCGGGAGATGACGCCTACACTCACACTGTCGTCGGAAGAAATGCGCTTTCTCGGTGAACTCACATAACTGGCTTTATCGTTGGCGCTCAACTACAATCTCTTGACCAATTATGTGAGCCAAAACAGTACTAGGACCCGGTACAGAAAAACCCCACAGGTAGATGAGGTGGGTGGCGGGTGGTGGGGGCAGCGGGACAAGCTGGCCCTGTGCGCTCTCACTGCCACGCACTTCTCACCATGCACAAGGTGGCTTAACTAAATCACAATGCCACAGGGATGATGAAGACCACTCTTACCAGCATCCAAGCACAAGCGATATATGAAACCAGAGGAACTTGCGTGGCTTACTTCTCTCTCCCAGCTGGGTTAGGAAGCTGGGCTGGCTGACTGGCTTAACCCAAGAGAATGGCTGACTGGAAGACGTGTAACAATGCACACAGCATGAAGGAGCAGGTGGATGACAGGAGACAGGCTGGATGGTAGGCTGAGGCAGGCTGACTAGCATTCACTTCCACAGACCGGCTTACTGACTGGCTTAATTGCAAAATCCGGGTCAACCCCTTGGAGATTGAAGCAATTAGCACACGAACTAAGCCAGGAAGCTTGAAAAACGGCTGCAACAGGCTTGCAGGCTGGAGTACACAGGGTGGTGGTGAGTGAGGGTAAGCGGCTAGCTACGGTTCACCTTGACCTGCCGGCTCCCCACAAACAGTCTTCTAACGTCTTGAAATACCCTTAAATCCACGCTCCCACACCGGTGCCACCATTTGTCATGTGGGTTTCGAAAACGTGGATAGGGTAAAAATACTCACGTAGGCTGGTAGTACGTATAATATAACGGATAGTGTGTGAAGGCGCCAACCGCCGTCCTGCCTCTCTGCTCTCTATCGTAAGACTAACTGACCCACAGTGCCTATGTGAGGGGGTGTTTGAAATCCTGCTATGGTCAGCAGCATGAATACAGTCAGTGATTCACACAGAGACGGTTGGTAGTGAGTCATCTACTGGTACACTGGTTGCTGGTAACTGGTTACTAGGAACTGGTACTACTACTGAGATCTCCCCCAATTTAAAATATCTGAGAACTAGGACAATTTGTCCTAGTTATTAGACTATTTTAATCCTAATCCCTTAAATCTATTACAATACAAAGACAAAATTATACATAATACAATTATTCAACTACATAAATTTCCCTCAACCTTCTCAACTACCACAAGGCAGTGTAATCAGTACACCTCACAGTTGGCCAGCATAATAGTTGCTCTCTGGTGCAAAGCCTCCTTACCCGTCATTTCTCCTTAAAACTAAATATCGGGCTCCAGTGCCTTCCCTACTTCTACTAGAAATGCACTAGCCAATGCTAGTCACCCTCGCACGGTAACCATTGGGCCAAATCTCTCTAGGCTTCTATGGCGTGGAAAACTGCTCCAACGGGTTGCATTCTTTCAAGTAACTGCAACTGGACCACTTCACGACCACCAAGGTCGCATTTTCGGCACACTTCACATGCACCCTACATCTGAAAATCGAGACAGGGCAGGCATCGCAGCTAAGACCCTCCATTATCCTATGCCACTACTAGGATTCACTGGCCTCATAAAACAAGGCGGCCATAATCACTGGACTGTATTCAAGGTCACCTTATTTCACACAGGTAACACTAACACTTCTGGCAAGTCAAAGTAGGCTGGGGACATCTCACACTCTCAATTGTCTCTCATGGCTGGCAGGACATCCCCGCATACCGGTCGTACAGGTCGACCAGCAAGGCAGGATGCACCTCCATACCGCCCTTGAAAGCAGGCTGGTCCCAGCAGCTGGAGTCCCATCTCCGCGGCTCACGTCCTTCCACATCTCTGAGGATGGCAACTCCTTCATAGTAGATTCTCCTGTCCTGGCACACCAGCCAGAATCCCTCACACACCACTGCAGCATCACCGCCATCTCCTCCTTTTGAGCTAGGCAGCATCGCAGCATCACAGCACGGCCGTATCACAGCAGCACACAGCACGGCCACAGCATCGCAGCACGGTCCCAGCATCACAGCACGGCCGCAGCATCTCAACATCACAGCACGGCCACAGCATAGCAGACAGCATCACAGCACGGCCACAGCATAGCAGACAGCATCACAGCACGGCCACAGCATAGCAGACAGCATCACAGCAGCCGACATCAGCAGTAGCAGGCTATGGTCAGTTGCTCGAGGTGAGGTGAGGTCACTTCAGGTCATCAACAGCAAGTGCGGTCACCCATCCCTTGCAACTGCAGGTAACTGGCGGTCCGTGGGTGATGGTCACAGAGGCTGGGTGACTGGGCACATCAGGTGGACAGCAATCATAGGCAACTCTTCAATGGGTGACAGTTGTGGGTGAGTCTTCCAAGGCGGGCTGGGTGACTTCTCATTCCTCTGTAAATATTCAATTTCGGCCAGTAATTGCTTCCCCCAAAAGTCTCACCCAAATACTGATATTCTCCACCATTTATCTCAAACCAACAACCAACTCCACCAAATATAATGTTACACCCAAACAATTATTCAGACCCACCGTCAAAAAGGTCAGTTAAGGTCACTAGGATTATAATATCACACTGATATTTACTTTAACTTTACACACACAAGAAAAAAAAAGTGGTAGCAAACGGTAGCATAACAAGTATAACCGAGCAGTCAACATTAAGGCACATGGGACTGGTTCCTACTATAAAAATAATAAGAACCACCACCGCTTAGACACCATGTCATGTAGGGGGGGCTTGATTAGGGGAATATGGGGGTAAGAGGAGGGAGTTAGTAGGTAGGGGACAGGCGAGGCAGTAGGAGGGATGAGGGCAGAGGTAGGTAGGTAATGTGAGGTCACTGGTGACTACACCTTCACCTCTCATTACTCTACCTGCCACACTACACTACTCACCCTCTCACTACTTTAACTAAACATAAATAAATGGAGAAAATAACGGGGACAGTGAATATTACTATTCTACTCAAACACAGTTTATTATTAAGTCTTTGTACAATAATATATTTGGGAACAGGAGTACATTATTGGGGTTTAGATAAATGGGGTGGTACACATAAGCAGTGAGACAGGGAATACAATCAACTTGACCAAAATGAATGTAACTTACAATATAGTTCCGAGGGCAGTTCATCACAGGAACTAAGCCAAAGGTCCCAAGACCTACACAGCACGAGTACTGCGCCAAGCCAGTACTCTGCCCAATGCCTCCAACAGTCTCCTCCAGAGACTTCAGCAGCCTTCTCCCGAGCCCTGCAACCCAGCAGCAGCTCCGCTCGAAGTCTCTGCTCAGGAGCTCTGCACCCCAGCAGCAGCTCCGCTCGAATCTTTGCCCAGGAGCTCTGCACCCCAGCAGCAGCTCCGCTCGAATCTCTGCTCAGGAGCCCTGCACCCCAGCAGCAGCTCCGCTTGAATCTACTGATCATGCTCTTCCTTGGGCTTTTATGGTGGTCCAAGCACCCTCCACAACCACGTGTACGACCTGACGCCTAGGTCTGATGCCGTCAAGAACAAAAGACCTCAGACGTGGGCGTGGCTACAGACGTTTGCCAAGGCAAGGTGTGACCATATAATTGGTTAAATTAGGTCTCCCCAGAGACCTCACAAGCCCAGCTGGACTACATCACACTCTCCTCTGCCTCCTTGCCTGCAATGGCTTGGACTTGTTAGTGGTTTTTACTACTGGACACTGCATCCACTACTTGATCGTACTGGAGGTAGTGGTGGCTACTTCGATTGTAGTGTTGGCGAGAATACTGGAGATGTGTTTAATACCAAGATGTTTTAGGGAGGACTATGTGTCTTCCTTGGATGGTGTCTCGCCCAGGTAATTTAAGGAGGACTGCGTATCTTGCTTCAGTGGTGTCTAGCTGAGGTAACATCTGGGTATCTTTATTTTCTAGACATTTCGCCAACCAGTGACTCTGGCGATGCAATACAAGTCTTTCAGTCTAAGAGCTGGTATTCAACATCGTAATCTTGATGAACCTACGCCTAGGCTGAGGGACTGATTACCTCATCTACAGTTTCTGTATTTATAATTCTGCGAGGCAGAGGGACTGATTATCTCCTCTTCTACACTCTTTCTTTTATGCTCTGTATTGTACTGATTTAGCCAGTAGTTGGCGAAATGTCTAGAAAATAAAAAACCCAGATGTTACACATGTGCAGTTCATCCACTTGTCAGTATTGTACACCAATGATATATTACTCGTCTAGGTAAGTTGAAGATGCTGCTACACCGCGCCTGCATCCTCTAATTATAGGATAATGAACTTTAGAATATATCTGTTTGAGGAAAGAGTATTCTTCCTCAAGGAATTCACTGCTGCAGATACACAGAACACACACAGAGAGGCCTATGATGACGCCACGTTTTACCACGGTGTTGTGATCCAAGTAGAGATAGAGAAGATCATGTTGCTTGAGGGGATTGTGGTAGACTTTGTAATGTAGCTCATGATCAGATTTGCAAATCAGAACACCAAGGCAAGGTAGTGTGCCGTCATCTCACTCCTCGAGAGTAAATTTCATGGAAGTCTCGACCTGGTTAAGCCTTGTTGAAGTGCAGAGACGTAGAGTCTTCTGGGAGCTATGATGAGAATGTAGTCAACGTAACGGAGCCAGGTGTCCCAGAAGGTGATAACGGAGGAAAATATCTCGGTTTCAACATCTTCCATGTATTAGCCAACTCAGTTGCTATGGGGAACCCAAACGTATGCAGAAAGTCTGCAGAAAAACACTTTCAAATGAGAAGAGTTGAAACTAAAACATAGTTCAGGGAGAGAGAGAGAGAGAGAGAGATAGAGAGAGAGAGAGAGAGAGAGAGAGAGAGAGAGAGAGAGAGAGAGAGAGAGAGAGAGAGAGAGAGAGAGAGAGAGAGAGAGAGGAGAGAGAGAGAGAGAGAGAGAGAGAGAGAGAGAGAGAGAGGAGGAGAGGAGAGAGAGAGAGAGAGAGGAGAGAGAGAGAGGAGATGAGAGAGAGAGAGAGAGAGAGAGAGAGAGAGAGAGAGAGAGAGAGAGGGAGGAGGTGGGGGACCTTAGCCTAGCAACATCATGACCAGCGCCAAACAATGTCTCCGTGTCAACTGGAGCGTGATTAACACAAGTGTAGCTCTAAGGAAGATAATAATTGCCTGCCGTGCATCAGTGCGGTTACCCAGACGTCGGGATCCATGTGAGCTGAAGGAATGAGAGTGGGAGTTTAAGACTGAGGAATAGTTGGAAGAAGGAAGTAAATAATAGAGAGGAAAAACTACGAAAAATTAAATATATTTCAGTTCCCTGTAACTCAATGCACGTGATTAGAATAGTGTAGTGTGGCGTAAACTGACTATGTAAGTGAATATAAACATTGAAGATCTGAGGGTAAACAGCAGAAATATTCACAAGTCACCATATGGAAACCAAAATACATTTTTTTCAGTAAAAAATGGTGAATTAGGACACACACAAATAAAATTCAATTGCACCCTTTTAAAGATACCAAAGGGACCAATATCGTAAAATACACAAGCATAAGTTGATAGGTAAGACACATGTGTAACAGTAAACTTTATACTGAAACGTTTCACCTGCAGAGTAGGCTTCTTTAGTCGAGTACAGAAGAGCTAGCAGGAGCAGTAGAGATGTGAAGACGATGTCATCAGTCCATCACCCTTGTAGACATAGTTTTGAGGTGGTCAGTCTGGAATAATGTGAAAAAGAAACAACAGTATGCAGACCTGTATACTGTCAGAGGTGACGTGCAGATAATTTTGACGACAGGAGAGACGGAACCCACTAGTAGAAGTAAGAAAATAATCACTGACAGGGGAGATCCGGGTGACGTCCCTCTCAAATCCATCCTCAAAACTACGTCTTCAAGGGTGATAGACCGACTACATCGTCTTTATATCTCCACTGCTTCTGCTGCCTCTTCTTTACTCGACAGAAGACGCCTACTGTGTAGGCGAAACGTTTCGGAATAAAGATACCCAACTGCTGCACACGTCTTACCAACCTGTAGGTATTATTTTCCATTATTTTCCACATACACAAGCACAATATCACAGTCACATACACAAGAACGTTATAACAATCACATACACAAGCACAATATCACAGTCACATACACAAGAACATTATAACAATCACATACACAAGCACATTATCACAGTCACATACACAAGCACATTATCACAGTCACATACACAAAAACATTATCACAGTCACATACACAAGCACATTATCACAGTCACATACACAAAAACATTATAAGAGTCACATACACAAAAACATTATCACAGTCACATACACAAGCACATTATCACAGTCACATACACAAGCACATTATCAGTCACATACACAAAAACATTATCACAGTCACATACACAAAAACATTATCACAGTCACATACACAAAAACATTATCACAGTCACATACACAAGCACATTATCACAGTCACATACACAAAAACATTATAAGAGTCACATACACAAAAACATTATCACAGTCACATACACAAGCACATTATCACAGTCACATACACAAGCACATTATCAGTCACATACACAAGAACATTATCACAGTCACATACACAAGCACATTATCAGTCACATACACAAGAACATTATCACAGTCACATACACAAGCACATTATCAGTCACATACACAAGAACATTATCACAGTCACATACACAAGCACATTATCAGTCACATACACAAGCACATTATCAGTCACATACACAAGAACATTATAACAGTCACATACACAAGCACATTATCAGTCACATACACAAGCACATTATCAGTCACATACACAAGCACATTATCAGTCACATACACAAGCACATTATCAGTCACATACACAAGAACATTATAACAGTCACATACACAAGCACATTATCAGTCACATACACAAGAACATTATCAGTCACATACACAAGCACATTATCAGTCACATACACAAGAACATTATCAGTCACATACACAAGCACATTATCAGTCACATACACAAGCACATTATCAGTCACATACACAAGAACATTATCAGTCACATACACAAGAACATAATCAGTCACATACACAAGCACATTATCAGTCACATACACAAGAACATTATAACAGTAACATACACAAGCACATTGTCAGTCACATACACAAGCATATTATCACAGTCACATACCCAAACACATTATCACAGTCACATATACAAACACATTATCACAGTCACATACACAAGAACATTATCACAGTCACATATACGAGAACATTATCACAGTCACATACACAAGCACATTATCAGTCACATATACGAGAACATTATCACAGTCACATACACAAGAACATTATCACAGTCACATACACAAGAACATTATCACAGTCACATATACGAGAACATTATCACAGTCACATACACAAGAACATTATCACAGTCACATACACAAGAACATTATCACAGTCACATATACGAGAACATTATCACAGTCACATACACAAGAACATTATCACAGTCACATATACGAGAACATTATCACAGTCACATACACAAGAACATTATCACAGTCACATATACGAGAACATTATCACAGTCACATACACAAGAACATTATCACAGTCACATACACAAGAACATTATCACAGTCACATACACAAGAACATTATCACAGTCACATATACGAGAACATTATCACAGTCACATACACAAGAACATTATCACAGTCACATACACAAGAACATTATCACAGTCACATACACAAGAACATTATCACAGTCACATACACAAGAACATTATCACAGTCACATACACAAGAACATTATCACAGTCACATATACGAGAACATTATCACAGTCACATACACAAGAACATTATCACAGTCACATATACGAGAACATTATCACAGTCACATACACAAGAACATTATCACAGTCACATACACAAGAACATTATCACAGTCACATACACAAGAACATTATCACAGTCACATATACGAGAACATTATCACAGTCACATATACGAGAACATTATCACAGTCACATATACGAGAACATTATCACAGTCACATATACGAGAACATTATCACAGTCACATACACAAGCACATTATCAGTCACATACACAAGAACATTATCACAGTCACATACACAAGAACATTATCACAGTCACATACACAAGAACATTATCACAGTCACATACACAAGAACATTATCACAGTCACATATACGAGAACATTATCACAGTCACATATACGAGAACATTATCACAGTCACATATACGAGAACATTATCACAGTCACATATACGAGAACATTATCACAGTCACATATACGAGAACATTATCACAGTCACATATACGAGAACATTATCACAGTCACATACACAAGCACATTATCAGTCACATACACAAGAACATTATCACAGTCACATACACAAGAACATTATCACAGTCACATACACAAGAACATTATCACAGTCACATATACGAGAACATTATCACAGTCACATATACGAGAACATTATCACAGTCACATATACGAGAACATTATCACAGTCACATATACGAGAACATTATCACAGTCACATATACGAGAACATTATCACAGTCACATACACAAGCACATTATCAGTCACATACACAAGAACATTATCACAGTCACATACACAAGCACATTATCAGTCACATACACAAGAACATTATCACAGTCACATACACAAGAACATTATCACAGTCACATACACAAGAACATTATCACAGTCACATACACAAGAACATTATCACAGTCACATACACAAGCACATTATCAGTCACATACACAAGAACATTATCACAGTCACATACACAAGAACATTATCACAGTCACATACACAAGCACATTATCAGTCACATACACAAGAACATTATCACAGTCACATACACAAGCACATTATCAGTCACATACACAAGAACATTATCACAGTCACATACACAAGAACATTATCACAGTCACATATACGAGAACATTATCACAGTCACATACACAAGCACATTATCAGTCACATACACAAGAACATTATCACAGTCACATACACAAGAACATTATCACAGTCACATACACAAGAACATTATCACAGTCACATATACGAGAACATTATCACAGTCACATATACGAGAACATTATCACAGTCACATATACGAGAACATTATCACAGTCACATAAACGAGAACATTATCACAGTCACATATACGAGAACATTATCACAGTCACATACACAAGCACATTATCAGTCACATACACAAGAACATTATCACAGTCACATACACAAGAACATTATCACAGTCACATATACGAGAACATTATCACAGTCACATACACAAGAACATTATCACAGTCACATACACAAGAACATTATCACAGTCACATACACAAGAACATTATCACAGTCACATACACAAGAACATTATCACAGTCACATACACAAGAACATTATCACAGTCACATACACAAGCACATTATCAGTCACATACACAAGAACATTATCACAGTCACATATACGAGAACATTATCACAGTCACATACACAAGAACATTATCACAGTCACATACACAAGAACATTATCACAGTCACATATACGAGAACATTATCACAGTCACATACACAAGCACATTATCAGTCACATACACAAGAACATTATCACAGTCACATACACAAGAACATTATCACAGTCACATATACGAGAACATTATCACAGTCACATACACAAGCACATTATCAGTCACATACACAAGAACATTATCACAGTCACATACACAAGCACATTATCACAGTCACATACACAAGAACATTATCACAGTCACATACACAAGCACATTATCACAGTCACATACACAAGCACATTATCACAGTCACATACACAAGCACATTATCACAGTCACATACACAAGAACATCAGTCACATACACAAGAACATTATAACAGTCACATACACAAGCACATTATCAGTCACATACACAAGAACATTATCACAGTCACATACACAAGCACATTATCAGTCACATACACAAGAACATTATCACAGTCACATACACAAGCACATTATCAGTCACATACACAAGAACATTATCAGTCACATACACAAGAACATTATCACAGTCACATACACAAGCACATTATCACAGTCACATACACAAGAACATTATCACAGTCACATACACAAGAACATTATCAGTCACATACACAAGAACATTATCAGTCACATACACAAGAACATTATCACAGTCACATACACAAGAACATTATCAGTCACATACACAAGAACATTATCAGTCACATACACAAGAACATTATAACAGTCACATACACAAGCACATTATCAGTCACATACACAAGAACATTATCACAGTCACATACACAAGCACATTATCAGTCACATACACAAGAACATTATCACAGTCACATACACAAGCACATTATCAGTCACATACACAAGAACATTATCAGTCACATACACAAGAACATTATCACAGTCACATACACAAGCACATTATCACAGTCACATACACAAGAACATTATCAGTCACATACACAAGAACATTATCACAGTCACATACACAAGCACATTATCACAGTCACATACACAAGCACATTATCACAGTCACATACACAAGAACATCAGTCACATACACAAGAACATTATAACAGTCACATACACAAGCACATTATCAGTCACATACACAAGAACATTATCACAGTCACATACACAAGCACATTATCAGTCACATACACAAGAACATTATCACAGTCACATACACAAGCACATTATCAGTCACATACACAAGAACATTATCAGTCACATACACAAGAACATTATCACAGTCACATACACAAGCACATTATCACAGTCACATACACAAGAACATTATCAGTCACATACACAAGAACATTATCACAGTCACATACACAAGCACATTATCAGTCACATACACAAGAACATTATCACAGTCACATACACAAGCACATTATCACAGTCACATACACAAGAACATTATCAGTCACATACACAAGAACATTATCACAGTCACATACACAAGCACATTATCACAGTCACATACACAAGAACATTATCAGTCACATACACAAGAACATTATCACAGTCACATACACAAGCACATTATCACAGTCACATACACAAGAACATCAGTCACATACACAAGAACATTATAACAGTCACATACACAAGCACATTATCAGTCACATACACAAGAACATTATCACAGTCACATACACAAGCACATCACAGTCACATACACAAGAACATTATCAGTCACATACACAAGAACATTATAACAGTCACATACACAAGCACATTATCAGTCATATACACAAGAACATTATAACAGTCACATACACATTATCAGTCACATACACAAGCACATTATCAGTCACATACACAAGCACATTATCAGTCACATACACAAGAAGATTATAACAGTCACATACACAAACACATTATCAGTCACATACACAAGAACATTATAACAGTCACATACACAAGCACATTATCATTCACATACACAAGCACATTATCAGTCACATACACAAGCACATAATCAGTCACATACACAGGCACATTATCAGTCACATACACAAGCACATTATCAGTCACATACACAAGCACATTATCAGTCACATACACAAGCACATTATCAGTCACATACACAAGAACATTATAACAGTCACAGACACAAGCACATTATCAGTCACATACACAAGAACATTATCACAGTCACATACACAAGCACATTATCACAGTCACATACACAAGAACATTATCAGTCACATACACAAGAACATTATAACAGTCACATACACAAGCACATTATCACAGTCACATAGACAAGAATATTATAACAATCACATACACAAGCACAATATCACAGTGACACACAAGAACATTATAACAATCACATACACAAGCACATTATCACAGTCACATACACAAGCACATTATCACAGTCACATACACAAAAACATTATAAGAGTCACATACACAAAAACATTATCACAGTCACATACACAAAAACATTATCACAGTCACATACACAAGCACATTATCAGTCACATACACAAAAACATTATCACAGTCACATACACAAGCACATTATCAGTCACATACACAAAAACATTATCACAGTCACATACACAAGCACATTATCAGTCACATACACAAGCACATGATCAGTCACATACACAAGAACATTATAACAGTCACATACACAAGCACATTATCAGTCACATACACAAGCACATTATCAGTCACATACACAAGCACATTATCAGTCACATACACAAGCACATTATCACAATCACATACACAAGAACATTATCACAGTCACATACACAAGCATATTATCACAGTCACATACACAAACACATTATCACAGTCACATACACAAGCATATTATCACAGTCACATACACAAACACATTATCACAGTCACATACACAAGCACATTATCACAGTCACATACACAAGAACATTATCACAGTCACATACACAAGAACATTATCACAGGGGCAGTGACCAGAGAAGACACAGCATATGAAGCTGCGAGGCCGAACAGGAAGGAAGGAATTATGAATTATGCTAAGGTCACATCAGTCTGCCAAGGAGGACCAAGGAGTGAAAGGGAAGATCAGCTGGTTGCAGATGGAGAGGGCGATAGGTCAAATGCTGAGGCACAACAAGGCTATCAAGAGTCACTGGAAAAATCAAGGGAGAAACTGACCACATACAGGCAGGATCCAGAGTCACAGAGGGTGAGGCAATGGGAGGAAGAAAGGGCAAAATCAGTGTTTATCCATGGGCTTCAGGAGAGAGAGGAAAGGACACACACTGAAAGGCAGCAGGAAGAAAGAAAGGAGATTGAGAAAATCATCACGGAAATAGGTGAAGAGATGGACGAGATTGTAAATTTTCAGAGAATAGGGGGGTACTCGAAGGGGAGAAACCGACCAATCAAGCTGATTCTCAGGACGGGAACAGTGCGGAACAGGATCCTCCAAGAGAAACCACGATTGAAATACTCGGAAGAGTACAAGAGGGTGTTCCTAGACAGAGACAGAACAAAATCAGAACGACAGCAGCTGAGGGAGAGGACAAAAAAGCGAAAGGAGCTAGGAAAAGAGACAAGGAGGGAACCAGCAGAGGTCAGTCAGAGCAGAACAGAACAGCAAGGGCAAGCACACACACAACTACTCTCAGAACCATACAACCTATCACACCATCCCAACACACACTACAATCCATACCCACAGCCTCCACCCAACACCGAGCTATAGAATCCCACAGTATGCCACCAGGTCTCCCACCCTCACAGGCCCCCCAAACCACAGTGTTGGAAAGGAAACTGAAGGTATGGTACACAAACGCTGATGGAATAACAAATAAGTGGGAGGAGTGGCATGAAAGAGTCAAAGAAGCATCACCGGACATCATAGCTCTCACAGAAACCAAGCTTACAGGTATGATAACAGATGCCATCTTTCCAACGGGATACCAAATCCTGAGGAAAGACAGAGGGAACAGGGGGGGTGGAGGAGTGGCGTTGCTGATCAAAAATCGCTGGAATTTTGATGAGCTGGAGAGAGGAGACAGCGGAGAAGAAAGTGATTACATAGTGGGAACACTTCACTCTGGAGGTCCCAAGGTGGTAATAGCAGTGATGTATAACCCACCACAGAACAGCAGGAGGCCAAGGCAAGAGTACGACGAGAGCAATAGAGCGATGGTTGACACACTGGCTAGAGTGGCCAGAAGAGCTCATGCATGCAGGGCAAAGCTCCTGATCATGGGTGACTTTAACCACAAGGAGATCGATTGGGAGAACTTGGACCCACATGGGGGCCAAGATACATGGAGGGCTAAGATGATGGAGGTGGTACTGGAAAACTTCATGTGCCAACACGTAAGGGACACTACAAGAGAGAGAGGAGAGGATGAACCAGCAAGGCTGGACTTAGTATTCACCTTGAGTAGTGCAGATATCGAGGACATCACATATGAAAGACCCCTTGGGGCCAGTGACCATGTGGTTTTAAGCTTCGAATACACAGTAGAGCTACAAGTGGAGGGAGAAGCAGGAAGGCCAGGACGAATGAAGCCAAACTACAAGAAAGGGGACTACACAGGAATGAGGAACTACCTGAACGGGGTTCAGTGGGACAGAGAACTGGCAGGGAAGCCAGATAATGAGATGATGGAATATGTAGCAACAAAATGCAAGGAGGCTGAGGAGAGGTTTGTACCCAAGGGTAACAGGATTAATGAAAAAGCCAGGATGAGCCCATGGTTTACCCAAAGGTGCAGGGAGGCAAAAACCAAGTGTGCTAGGGAATGGAAGAAATATAGAAGGCAAAGGACCCAGGAGAATAAGGAGAACAGTCGTAGAGCCAGAAACGAATATGCACAGATAAGAAGGGAGGCCCAAAGACAATATGAAAATGACATAGCAGCGAAAGCCAAATCTGACCCGAAACTGTTGTACAGCCACATCAGGAGGAAAACAACAGTCAAGGACCAGGTAATCAGGCTAAGGAAGGAAGGAGGAGAGACAACAAGAAATGACCGTGAAGTATGTGAAGAACTCAACAAGAGATTCAAAGAAGTGTTCACAGAGGAGACAGAAGGGACTCCAGAAAGACGGAGAGGTGGGGCACACCACCAAGTGCTGGACACAGTGCACACAACCGAGGAAGAAGTGAAGAGGCTTCTGAGTGAGCTAGATACCTCAAAGGCAATGGGGCCAGATAACATCTCCCCATGGGTATTGAGAGAGGGAGCAGAGGCGCTATGTGTACCCCTAACAACAATATTCAATACATCTATCGAAACAGGGAGATTGCCTGAGGCATGGAAGACAGCAAATGTAGTCCCAATCTTTAAAAAAGGAGACAGACATGAAGCATTAAACTACAGACCAGTGTCACTGACATGTATAGTATGCAAAATCATGGAGAAGATTATCAGGAGAAGAGTGGTGGAACACCTAGAAAGGAACGATCTCATCAACAGCAGCCAACATGGTTTCAGGGACGGGAAATCCTGTGTCACAAACCTACTGGAGTTCTATGACATGGTGACAGCAGTAAGACAAGAGAGAGAGGGGTGGGTGGATTGCATTTTCTTGGACTGCAAGAAGGCGTTTGACACAGTTCCACACAAGAGATTGGTGCAAAAACTGGAGGACCAAGCAGGGATAACAGGGAAGGCACTACAATGGATCAGGGAATACTTGTCAGGAAGACAGCAGCGAGTCATGGTACGTGGCGAGGTGTCAGAGTGGGCACCTGTGACCAGCGGGGTCCCGCAGGGGTCAGTCCTAGGACCAGTGCTGTTTCTGGTATTTGTGAACGACATGACGGAAGGAATAGACTCTGAGGTGTCCCTGTTTGCAGATGACGTGAAGTTGATGAGAAGAATTCACTCGATCGAAGACCAGGCAGAACTACAAAGGGATCTAGACAGGCTGCAGACCTGGTCCAGCAATTGGCTCCTGGAGTTCAATCCCACCAAGTGCAAAGTCATGAAGATTGGGGAAGGGCAAAGAAGGCCGCAGACGGAGTACAGTCTAGGGGGTCAGAGACTACAAACCTCACTCAAGGAAAAAGATCTTGGGGTGAGTATAACACCAGGCACATCTCCTGAAGCGCACATCAACCAAATAACTGCTGCAGCATATGGGCGCCTAGCAAACCTCAGAACAGCATTCCGACATCTTAATAAGGAATCATTCAGGACCCTGTACACCGTGTATGTTAGGCCCATATTGGAGTATGCGGCACCAGTTTGGAACCCACACCTAGCCAAGCACGTGAAGAAACTAGAGAAAGTGCAAAGGTTTGCAACAAGACTAGTCCCAGAGCTAAGAGGTATGTCCTACGAGGAGAGGTTAAGGGAAATCAACCTGACGACACTGGAGGACAGGAGAGACAGGGGGGACATGATAACGACATACAAAATACTGAGAGGAATTGACAAGGTGGACAAAGACAGGATGTTCCAGAGATTGGACACAGTAACAAGGGGACACAGTTGGAAGCTGAAGACACAGATGAATCACAGGGATGTTAGGAAGTATTTCTTCAGCCACAGAGTAGTCAGTAAGTGGAATAGTTTGGGAAGCGATGTAGTGGAGGCAGGATCCATACATAGCTTTAAGCAGAGGTATGATAAAGCTCACGGCTCAGGGAGAGTGACCTAGTAGCGATCAGTGAAGAGGCGGGGCCAGGAGCTCGGACTCGACCCCCGCAACCTCAACTAGGTGAGTACAACTAGGTGAGTACAGTCACATACACAAGAACATTATCAGTCACATACACAATAACATTATCAGTCACATACACAATAACATTATCACAGTCACATACACAAGAACATTATCACAGTCACATACACAAACACATTATCACAGTCACATACACAAACACATTATCACAGTCACATACACAAGAACATTATCACAGTCACATACACAAACACATTATCACAGTCACATACACAAGAACATTATCACAGTCACATACACAAACACATTATCACAGTCACATACACAAACACATTATCACAGTCACATACACAAGAACATTATCAGTCACATACACAATAACATTATCACAGTCACATACACAAACACATTATCACAGTCACATACACAAACACATTATCACAGTCACATACACAAACACATTATCACAGTCACATACACAAACACATTATCACAGTCACATACACAAGCACATTATCACAGTCACATACACAAGAACATTATCACAGTCACATACACAAGAACATTATCACAGTCACATACACAAGAACATTATCACAGTCACATACACAAGAACATTATCACAGTCACATACACAAACACATTATCACAGTCACATACACAAGAACATTATCACAGTCACATACACAAATACATTATCACAGTCACATACACAAACACATTATCACAGTCACATACACAAGAACATTATCACAGTCACATACACAAGAACATTATCACAGTCACATACACAAACACATTATCACAGTCACATACACAAGAACATTATCACAGTCACATACACAAGCACATTATCACAGTCACATACACAAGCATATTATCACAGTCACATACACAAGAACATTATCACAGTCACATACACAAGCACATTATCACAGTCACATACACAAATACATTATCACAGTCACATACACAAGAACATTATCACAGTCACATACACAAACACATTATCACAGTCACATACACAAGAACATTATCACAGTCACATACACAAATACATTATCACAGTCACATACACAAACACATTATCACAGTCACATACACAAGAACATTATCACAGTCACATACACAAGAACATTATCACAGTCACATACACAAGAACATTATCACAGTCACATACACAAGAACATTATCACAGTCACATACACAAGAACATTATCACAGTCACATACACAAACACATTATCACAGTCACATACACAAGCACATTATCACAGTCACATACACAAGCATATTATCACAGTCACATACACAAACACATTATCAGTCACATACACAAGAACATTATCACAGTCACATACACAAACACATTATCACAGTCACATACACAAGAACATTATCACAGTCACATACACAAGAACATTATCACAGTCACATACACAAACACATTATCACAGTCACATACACAAGAACATTATCACAGTCACATACACAAACACATTATCACAGTCACATACACAAGAACATTATCACAGTCACATACACAAACACATTATCACAGTCACATACACAAGAACATTATCACAGTCACATACACAAACACATTATCACAGTCACATACACAAGAACATTATCACAGTCACATACACAAACACATTATCACAGTCACATACACAAGAACATTATCACAGTCACATACACAAACACATTATCACAGTCACATACACAAGCACATTATCACAGTCACATACACAAACACATTATCACAGTCACATACACAAGCACATTATCACAGTCACATACACAAATACATTATCACAGTCACATACACAAGAACATTATCACAGTCACATACACAAATACATTATCACAGTCACATACACAAGAACATTATCACAGTCACATACACAAACACATTATCACAGTCACATACACAAACACATTATCACAGTCACATACACAAGCACATTATCACAGTCACATACACAAGAACATTATCACAGTCACATACACAAACACATTATCACAGTCACATACACAAGCATATTATCACAGTCACATACACAAGCATATTATCACAGTCACATACACAAACACATTATCACAGTCACATACACAAGAACATTATCACAGTCACATACACAAGAACATTATCACAGTCACATACACAAGCATATTATCACAGTCACATACACAAACATATTATCACAGTCACATACACAAACATATTATCACAGTCACATACACAAACACATTATCACAGTCACATACACAAACACATTATCAGTCACATACACAAGCATATTATCAGTCACATACACAAGAACATTATTTTTGTTATTAACACACTGGCCGAGTCCCACCAAGGCAGGGTGGCCCGAAAAGGAAAACTTTTACCATCATTCACTCCATCACTGTCTTGCCAGAAGGGTGCTTTACACTTACAGTTTTTAAACTGCAACATTAACACCCCTCCTTCAGAGTGCAGGCACTGTACTTCCCATCTCCAGGACTCAAGTCCGGCCTGCCGGTTTCCCTGAACCCCTTCATAAGTGTTACTTTGCTCACACTCCAACAGCACGTCAAGTATTAAAAATCATTTGTCTCCATTCACTCATATCAAACACGCTCACGCATGCCTGCTGGAAGTCCAAGCCCCTCGCACACAAAACCTCTTTTACCCCCTCCCTCCAACCTTTCCTAGGCCGACCACTACCCTGCCTTCCTTCCACTACAGACTGATACACTCTTGAAGTCATTCTGTTTCGCTCCATTCTCTCTACATGTCCGAACCACCTCAACAACCCTTCCTCAGCCCTCTGGACAACAGCTTTGGTAATCCCGCACCTCCTTCTAACTTCCAAACTACGAATTCTCTGCATTATATTCACACCATACATTGCCCTCAGACATGACATCTCCACTGCCTCCAGCCTTCTCCTCGCTGCAACATTCATCACCCATGCTTCACACCCATATAAGAGCGTTGGTAAAACTATACTCTCATACATTCCCCTCTTTGCCTCCAAGTACAAAGTTCTTTGTCTCCCCAGACTCCTAAGTGCACCGCTCACCCTTTTCCCCTCATCAATTCTATGATTCACCTCATCTTTCATAGACCCATCCGCTGACACGTCCACTCCCAAATATCTGAATACATTCACCTCTTCCATTCTCTCCCTCCAATCTGATATCCAATCTTTCATCACCTAATCTTTTTGTTATCCTTATAACCTTACTCTTTCCTGTATTCACTTTTAATTTTCTTCTTTTGCATACCCTACCAAATTCATCCACCAACCTCTGCAACTTCTCTTCAGAATCTCCCAAGAGCACAGTGTCATTAGCAAAGAGCAACTGTGACAACTCCCACTTTATGTGTGATTCTTTATCTTTTAACTCCACGCCTCTTGCCAAGACCCTCGCATTTACTTCTCTTACAACCCCATCTATAAATATATTAAACAACCACGGTGACATCACACATCCTTGTCTAAGGCCTACTTTTACTGGGAAATAATCTCCCTCTTTCCTACATACTCTAACTTGAGCCTCACTATCCTCCTCGTAAAAACTCTTCACTGCTTTCAGTAACCTACCTCCTACACCATACACCTGCAACATCTGCCACATTGCCCCCGTATCCACCCTGTCATACGCCTTTTCCAAATCCATAAATGCCACAAAAGCCTCTTTAGCCTTATCTAAATACTGTTCGCTTATATGTTTCACTGTAAACACCTGGTCCACACACCCCCTACCTTTCCTAAAGCCTCCTTGTTCATCTGCTATTTTATTCTCCGTCTTACTCTTAATTCTTTCAATAATAACTCTACCATACACTTTACCAGGTATACTCAACAGACTTATCCCCCTATAATTTTTGCACTCTCTTTTGTCCCCTTTGCCTTTATGCAAAGGAACTATGCATGCTCTCTGCCAATCCCTAGGTACCTTACCCTCTTCCATAAATTCATTAAATAATTGCACCAACCACTCCAAAACTATATCCCCACCTGCTTTTAATTTTTCTATCTTTATCCCATCAATCCCGGCTGCCTTACCCCCTTTCATTTTGCCTACTGCCTCACGAACTTCCCCCACACTCACAACTGGCTCTTCCTCATTCCTACAAGATGTTATTCCTCCTTGCCCTATACACGAAATCACAGCTTCCCTATCTTCATCAACATTTAACAATTCCTCAAAATATTCCCTCCATCTTCACAATACTTTTAACTCTCCTATTTTTAACTGACAAATCCATTTGTTCTCTAGGCTTTCTTAACTTGTTAATCTCACTCAAAAACTTTTTCTTATTTTCAACAAAATTTGTTGATAACATCTCACCCACTCTCTCATTTGCTCTCTTTTTACATAGCTTCACCACTCTCTTAACCTCTCTCTTTTTCTCCATATACTCTTCCCTCCTTGCATCACTTCTACTTTGTAAAAACTTCTCATATGCTAATTTTTTCTCCCTTACTACTCTCTTTACATCATCATTCCGCCAATCGCTCCTCTTCCCTCCCGCACCCATTTTCCTGTAACCACAAACTTCTGCTGAACACTCTAACACTAAATTTTTAGTGTTTCATACTATGGAACAATGCTCTTCTCCAGACTGAGGGACTGACCACCTCAAAACTTTAAGAGTGATGGACTGATTACATTGTCTTCAAGTATCTTCTGCTTCTATCAACTTTTCTGTACTCGACTGAAGAAGCCTAGTGTGTGGGCGAAACGTTTCATAATAAGGATGCCTAACTGTTGCATATGTGTCTTACCTAACACACTAAATTTTTAACCTACCCCATACCTCTTCGACCCCATTGCCTATGCTGTCATTAGCCCATCTATTCTCCAATAGCTGTTTATATCTTACCCTAACTGCCTCCTCTTTTAGTTTATAAACCTTCACCTCTCTCTTCCCTGATGCTTCTATTCTCCTTGTATCCCATCTACCTTTTACTCTCAGTGTAGCCACAACTAAAAAGTGATCTGATATATCTGTGGCCCCCTCTATAAACATGTACATCCTGAAGTCTACTCAACAGTCTTTTATCTACCAATACCTAATCCAACAAACTACTGTCATTTCGCCCTACATCATATCTTTTATACTTATTTATCCTCTTTTTCTTAAAATATGTATTACCTATAACTAAACCCGTTTCTATACAAAGTTCAATCAAAGGGCTCCCATTATCATTTACACCTGGCACCCCAAACTTACCTACCACACCCTCTCTAAAAGTTTCTCCTACTTTAGCATTCAGATCGCCTACCACAATTACTCTCTCACTTGGTTCAAAGGCTCCTATACATTCACTGAACATCTCCCAAAATCTCTCTCTCTCCTCTACATTCCTCTCTTCTCCAGGTGCATTCACGCTTATTATGACCCACATTATAACGGTCACATACACAAAAACATTATAACAGTCACATACACAACAACACTATCACAGTCACATACACAAACACATTATCACAGTCACATACACAGAACATTATAAGTCACATACACAAGCACATTATCAGTCACATACGCAAAAACATTATCAGTCACATACACAAGAACATTATGACAGTCACATACACAAGAACATTATAACCGTCACATACACAAGCACATTATCACAGTCACACAACAAGAACATTATAACAGTCACATACACAAGCACATTATCACAGTCACATACACAAACACATTATCACAGTCACATACACAAACACATTATAAGTCACATACAAACACATTATAACAGTCACATACACAAGAACATTATCACAGTCACATACACAAACACATTATAACAGTTACATATGCAAACACATTATAAGTCACATACAAACACATTATAACAGTCACATACACAAGAACATTATCACAATCACATACACAAACACATTATAACAGTCACATACACAAACACATTAAAAGTCACATACAAACACATTATAACAGTCACATACACAAGAACATTATCACAGTCACATACACAAACACATTATAACAGTCACATACACAAGAACATTATCACAGTCACATACACAAACACATTATAACAGTCACATACACAAGAACATTATCACAATAACATACACAAACACATTATAACAGTCACATACACAAACACATTAAAAGTCACATACAAACACATTATAACAGTCACATACACAAGAACATTATCAGTCACATACACTAGAACATTATAACATTAAAATACACAAACACATTATAACAGTCACATGCACAAACACATTATAACAGTGACATAGACAAAGCTTAACACAGCTCAACCGTTGCATTATCAAGTTATCAACATAGGCGGCTGTGAGTGTAATCTAGAATAACTAAATATAGTCAAACATTCTTTATTTGGTTAGAAATGATATTCTCCATTATATCACAGGAACCAATTTTACTTTATAAAATTATGACATGATAACTTACACAAGCTGACATCAAGATATTGTTTACCTTGAGGAAAACAAGTCAGCGTTAAAAGTTTACCGGAAGATGCATTGTCCAGTTATTATACAGAATACAACGAAATTGGTGACTCGTGGCCTGGTGGCTAAAGCTCTGGCTTCACGTGGCGAGCGTTCTGGGTCGATTCCCGGCGAGGGTAGAAATGTTGGGCGTTTCCTTACGCCAGTTGTCCATGTTCACCCATCAGTAAAATGGGTACCTGGGTGTTAGTCTACTGGCGTGGATCGCATCCCGGGACAAAACTGACCTAATATGCCTGAAATGCTCAGCATAACATTGGACTTTCTATATAGTAGTATGTCACTGATGTCAGCCAGGACTGTATACCTTGTACATGTACTTGTCTAAATATTTTATTATTATTATTAAACAGGCATAGTTCGATCCCCGGTACTAGTGGAAACATTAAGACGTGTTTCCTTAAGACACCTACTGTCCCTGTTCACCCAGCAGTAAATAGGTACCTGAGTGCTAATAGATTGGTGTAGGTCACATCCTGGGGACAACATTAACCTTATTTGCCCGAACAATCATAAGAATAATTTTTACCCAAGAAACAGAACAAAATATTTACAATATTTTTAGTTTCTAAGTTAAGGAGTCGCACAATAAATTCACAATACACATACGTAATTACTCTTTATTAACAATTATTTCACAATTTTTTTTCACATTTGTAAGGGGAAAATCAATATAAAAATAAATACAGTAAATCAAATATACATATATACAAAGGACTAGGACAACCTGCAGAGTTCACACGTTACGTCTTCACCACAAATTACACTTCTGATACCAGTCCTAATATCGGTAGCGTCGTCGTCATTAGTTGAATCTGTGTTGTTGGTAACGTAAGTTGTGATGTCTTCATTATTGTTGTAAATACCGTGGATGCCATGGGTGTTAGCCCAACCAATTATGTCAGCTTGAAGTTCCGGCAGACGAGTATAAGAGCCGCTGTGTAGAGGGATTCTTGTGAAGGGGTCGTAGGGAGACTCCAGCAGCAGTTTGATTAACGTAGACTCGTCCACTACCATATTGGATGAATGTAGCAACACTGGCGCCACCATCATCGCTGCCGTCACACTATCTACGAACTTCTCTGGACATTCTTCTGGAGATTCCTCTAGTGGGGTTGGGAAGTGATGGAAAGAAACCCCGAACTGCGATGCCTGATGTTTGAGGGAAGCAAGAACCTGGGCATGGTCATGTTGCAGAACATGATATATGGATCTCGTTCTTTCTTCATTGGTCAGTGAAAGGAAAATGTCATCTAAGCGAGATAATAGAATTTTAAAGTAAAAATGTTGTTGATACGTATGTATCAGAGTAACTAAAGCTGACACAATTCTGATCAGAGATGCAGCAGAAGCCTGGGCCAAGCCTGGATACTGAAAGGTGCCTATAGTTGGTGGCGTAAGCACCAACAGCTCAAAAAGATTAATAATATTAGTATATACAACTACAATTTTATCACCACTAATAGAGTTTGCAACAAACCACGCTTTTGTAACTTCCGCTTTTTGGCCTACCAGAGTTAACAGCCGATTGAAGAAAGCTGCTTCTGCTCCAGTCTTCAAATTCTTCACCTGCTGCACGGCAACAACAGCGACAGCATTTAGATGGCCGTATTTATTAAGGATTCGTAGCACCTTGCAGAGGATAAGTAAGAAGCTGATTTGTCTTCCAGCGGGCATAAGGTGAGACACGTTTATGTAGGCGCTGGTGGCCACCAGCCCGGCAACTGTAAGCCTGCCTGAGGTTATGTCTTCTAGGGACCTTTCTGGCCACATACCAATGAAACGAATCATTTCCAGACGCAGAAACACATTAGGGCACAATGAGGGATCCGTGTACATCCGGAGTATCCAAGACTTCAATCGAGATGAAAACAGATCTCTAAGATTTCCGTTGTGTACTGGGCGCCAATGTTTGGAAAGATCAACCATAGTCCAGAGAACACTTTCCCATTGGCCTGACATACTGATTAACGTCTTCTCAACTCGTAATGCCAGGGTTTGTGCCAAAGCCAATGAAAGACGAACTTTGCTGACACTTAACGAGCTTAAATCGTTATACAAAGTGCTATCGAGATGTTGTTCGGTAGATTTTACAATTGTTAAGAGATGATTAACACAATACCCCCAATATTTGCACCAACACGGCGCCTGTACTCTCACTTTGCTACCACCAGTCTGCCCTGGCGCTAAAAAATCCCTGGTATCCATTTGTATATAATGGAAATAGACAACGATTATTCTTTTCTCGCACACTCTAACTGAATGTACGCCAGCGATCACCAGCCTTTTATACCACGCGATAAGGAGAGGTGAAAACGTACAAGGCAGGTCCTTCTTAAAACCAATCATTGCTGCCCACCAATCTGTTCAACCTTTACCCCTAAGCTTCCCAAACTTTTGCTTAGATACTTTTGATAATCAATACCCAAGACTTCTCACTCACGTAACTGTATAATCTCTTTTTGAAATTGACCAATCTTTTATCTCTGACCATACTTGGTATATTGTACCACGCATCGACAACTTTTACGAAAGAATTGTAGATGAATGGTTCAGAGAACCGACAAGTTGATAAATTAGACACATGTACAACACTTGGGTATCTGATGAAGCCACTGTGTGGCGAAACGTTTTCTCGATAAAGATTTCACAGTGTTGCAGAAGTGAAAATATAAACATATAAGCAGTATAATGTGATCCTTTATTCACGACGTTTCGCACACACAGTGGGCTTTATCAAGTCACAAACAGATCTGAACATTAAAATGGTATAAAATACCGACAGGTTGTTAGGTAAGACACATATGCAACAGTTAGGTATCTTTATTATGAAACGTTTCGCCTACACAGTAGGCTTCTTCAGTCAAGTACAGAAAAGTTGATAGAAGCAGAAGATACTTGAAGACGATGTAATCAGTCCATCACCCTTAAAGTTTTGAGGTGGTCAGTCCCTCAGTCTGGAGAAGAGCATTGTTCCATAGTTTGTAGCTTGATAAAGCCCACTGTGTGGTCGAAACGTTGTCAAAAAGGATCACATTATACTTCTTATGTGTTTATATTTCCATTGTGCAGGTATTTTATACCATTTATTTCTATCGTGTTACAGAAGCGTCTCATCTTCAACTTTTTAAACCATAAAAAAGGAGGAACACAGCAGAAGGCCTACTGTCTTCTACAAGGAAACTCCTTGATGAATGGTTTAAAAAACTGACAAGTTGAAGATTGAGACACTTATGCAACATATGGGAATCTTTATTGGGGAAACGTTTCTCCACACAGTGGCTTCATTAGTCCAATACAAAGCAGAAAGAACATAAGAACATAAGAATGTAGGAACACTGCAGAAGGCCTACTGGCCCATACGAGGCAGGTCCTTATCAAAACGACATCTACCTAAAGCTACCCAAGAAATAACTCCCGTACCCCATGACACCAATCAAACCCAGCCCCTCCCACTCATATATTTGTCCAGTCTCTTCTTAAAGCTACCCAAGGTCCTAGCCTCTATCACCCCACTGGGAAGACTGTTCCACGCATCCACAACTCTGTTAGAAAACCAGTACTTACCTATGTCCTTTCTAAATCTAAATTTATCCAACTTAAATCCATTATTCCTGGTTCTTACCTTGTTCGACACCCTCAGTACTTTATTAATGTCTCCCTTGTTTATGCCCGTCATCCACTTATACACTTCAATGAAGTGGAAGCATTGGCAGACGTGAGTGAGACATCCCTAGAAACCCCAACGAAGACCATCGAGAACGTCATGACGAATTCTACAAGTGGTGTAATGCTACCTGGCGAATGTGAGTCGACTACTCGGAGCATCACTACGGACGACGCCAAGGAAGGTAAAAACATTGTTGTTGTTGGGGATAGCCAGATTAGGTACATGGATAGGGCATTCTGTTTGAAGGATAGGAGTAGGAGGCAGAGAGTATGTTTTCCTGGGGCTGGGATGAAGGATATTGTTAGCCGTCTGGATGACATCATGAGAGGTAATGGGAGCAATCCTATTATCTGTCTCAGTGCTGGAGGCAACGATGTTGGCAGACGTAGGAGTGAGGACCTGATTAGCAGGTATAGGTCAGCAATAGAGATAATTAGGAAGAAGGGTGGGAAACCTGTCATATGTGGCATTTTGCCAAGGAGAGGAGTTGGAAATGAATGGTTGTCCAGAGCAATTGGTGTCAATTGCTGGCTGGACAAATGCTGTAAGGAAAATGCGGTAACATTCATTGACAACTGGGACCTCTTCTATGGCAGAAATGACATGTATGCCAGGGATGGGGTTCACTTGTCTAGGTGTGGGGTGGGAGCACTGGCCAACGCAGTGGAGGGAGCTGTTAGGTCTTTAAACTAGGAATAGTTAGTGGTATGGGTTTTGGCGGGAAAACTGTGAAGTCGCAGGGTAGTAACATGAGTACTAGGAGAACTAATAATAGGCAAAATGAGGAGGATATTGGAAAGCCAGTGGCACTAATTGACAATGACAGTAATAGGTTTAGTGGAATAACAGAAAGGATGGTAATAAATGGTATAAAATACCGACACAATGGAAATATAAACACAAATGCAGTATAATGTGATCCTTTATTGACAACGTTTCACCCACACAGTGGGCTTTTTCAAGTCACACACGGATCTACCTGGGGTTGGAAGGTACGAGAGTATTTATAGTCAGAATGTTGAGGTCAGGTGAAGAATGCTGCATCTGATGATCTACTGGGTGGGGTTATAGAGTCTTGGGTAGCTTGGCAGGGGTATTGGACAAGTTGTAGACCTTCTGCAGTGTTCTATGTTCTTATGTGGGATAGCGATGAAGAAGTTTACATAAGAACATAAGAATGTAGGAACACTGCAGAAGGCCTACTGGCCCATACGAGGCAGGTCCTTATCAAAACGACATCTACCTAAAGCTACTCAAGAAACAACTCCCGCACCCCCCAACACCAATCAAACCCAGCCCCTCCCACTCATATATTTGTCCAGTCTCTTCTTAAAGCTACCCAAGGTCCTAGCCTCTATCACCCCACTGGGAAGACTGTTCCACGCATCTACAACTCTGTTAGAAAACCAGTACTTACCTATGTCCTTTCTAAATCTAAATTTATCCAACTTAAATCCATTATTCCTGGTTCTTACCTGGTTCGACACCCTCAGTACTTTATTAATGTCTCCCTTATTTATGCCCGTCATCCACTTATACACTTCAATGATATCTCCCCTCATTCTACGCCTCTCGAGAGAGTGGAGATTTAAGGCTTTAAGTCTATCTTCATACAGGAGGTTCCTTACACAGTAAATCATTTTAGTCATTCTTCTCTGTATGTTCTCTAATGAGTCTATGTCCATCCTGTAGTAAGGGGACCAAAACTGAGCAGCATAATCTAAATGAGGCCTCACTAGTGAGGCCTGGAGCTCCTGGAGAGCGAAACGTTGCCACAATAAATGTCACATTAGTTGCACTTGTGTCCTTTTACTTTACATGTATAGAGCTGTAAAATAACTTTTGGACTTCTGTTACTTATACTTCTTGAGATAAATCCAAGTAATCTGTTGGCCTTGTTGCGCACACTGAGGCACTGCTGTCTTGGCTTTAGATTTCTGCTTACCATGACTCCCAAGTCTTTTTCACAATCTGTATGACCAAGCTCTACTTCACCTAGATTATAGCTTCGAGGGTTATTTTCATTACCAAGGGCAAGTACCTTACACTTATCCACATTAAACTTCATCTGCCATTTCTCAGACCAAGACATTAATATGTTCAAATCGTCCTGGAGTTCATTGATATCCTCCTCAGAGTGAATTATACGGCCTATCTTTGTATCATCAGCAAACTTACTCATGTCACTAGTAATCCCTTCATCAAGGTCATTAATGTAAATTATGAACAAGAGAGGGCCCAAAACTGATCCTTGTGGAACGCCACTAGTGACTAATCCCCATTCAGATTTCACTCCATTAATGGTAACTCTCTGCTTTCTATTGGTAAGCCATGCCTCAATCCATGCTAGAACTTTACCTCCTATACCATGAGCTGCCACTTTTCTTAAGAGTCTCTTGTGAGGTACTTAAGTTTCTTGGCGAGTGGTTCAGCTATGTTATAGAACCCATTGTTCTGGTTGAAATTGTTGGTTATAGAGATAAGCGATGATTCCAGGATTCTTCTGTATTGAGTGTTGTCTTCTGTGGCTATAAGTCTTGAGTTTCTGTAGTT
>NC_091294.1:67977499-68069962 GCF_038502225.1 Cherax quadricarinatus | reverse complement strand
CCCCTGACCTTCCTGTCTTCCAGTGTCAATAGGCCAATATCCCTTAACCTTTCTTCGTAGGACAATCCCATTAGCTCTGGGACTAGTCTTGTTGCAAACCTTTGCACTTTCTCTAATTTCTTGACGTGCTTGACCAGGTGTGGATTCTAAACTGGTGCTGCATACTCCAGTATGGGCCTGACGTAAATGGTGTACAGTCTTGAACGATTCCTTACTGAGATATTGGAATGCTACCCTTAGGTCTGCCAGACACCTGTATGCTGACTGACGTGTGCCTCAGGAGATGTGCTTGGTATTATACTTACCCCAAGACCTTTTTCCTTGAGTGAGGTTTGCAGTCTTTGGCCACTTAGACTATACTGTGTCTGCGGTCTTCTTTGCCCTTCCCCGATCTTCATGAGTTTGTATTTGGCAGGGTTAAATTCAAGGAGCCAGTTGCTGGACCAGTCTTGTAGCCTGTCCAGGTTTTTTTGTAGTCCTGCCTGATCCTCGACCGATTTGATTCTCCTCATTAACTTCACATCATCTGCAAACAAGGACACTTCTGAGTCTATCCCTTCCGTTATGTTATTCACATATACCAAAAACAGCACAGGTCCTAGGACTGACCCCTGTGGAACCCTGCTTGTCACAGGCGCCCACTCTGACACCTTGTCACGTACCATGACTCGCTGTTGCCTCCCTGTCAGGTATTCTCTGATCCATTTCAGTGTCTTTCCTGTTATGTCTGCCTAATCTAGCTTTCGCAGTAACCACTTGTGAGGAACTGTGTCGAAGGCCTTCTTACAGGAAGGATTTTCCTTCCCTAAACCACTGTGCTGGTTGTCGATTATACACCAGTTTCTTTCCAGGTGCTCCACCATTCTCCTCCTGATGATCTTCTCCATGACTCTGCATACTATACACGTTAGTGACACAGGTCTGTAGTTTAATGCCTCATGTCTGTTTCCTTTTTTTTAGAAAATGGGACTACATTTGCCATCTTCCATACCTCAGGGAGTTGCCCAGTTTCAATGGATGTGTTGAAGATCCTTTGTTAGTGGCACACACAGCATCTCTGCTCCCTCTCTAAGGACCCATGGAGAGATGTTGTCTGGTCCCACTGCCTTTGAGGTATCAAGTTCACATAGTAGCTTCTTCACCTCCTCCTCGGTTATGTGTTCCTCATCCAGCACTAGTTGGTGTACCTCCCTGTTCTGATTTCCTGGAGTCCTACCGGTTTCCACTGTAAATACTACTTTAAATCTCGTGTTGAGCTCCTCACATACCTCTTGGTCGTTTTTTGTGAACTCCCCATCATCCTTCCTCTGTCTGATTACCTGGTGCTTGACTATTGTGGTGTGTGTCTGAGTGGTGTGTGTGTGTTTGGTGTGTGTGTGTGTGTGTGTGTGTGTGTGTGTGTGTGTGTGTGTGGTGTGTGTGTGTGTGTGTGGTGTGTGTGTGGTGTGTGTGTGTGTGGTGTGTGTGTGTGTGGTGTGTGTGTGTGTGGTGTGTGTGTGTGTGGTGTGTGTGTGTGTGGTGTGTGTGGTGTGTGGTGTGGTGTGTGGTGTGTGTGTGTGTGTGTGTGTGTGTGTGTGTGTGTGTGTGTGTGTGTGTGTGTGTGTGTGTGTGTGTGTGTGTGTGTGTGTGTGTGTGTGTGTGTGTGTGTGTGTGTGGTGTGTGTGTGTGTGTGTGTGTGTGTGGTGTGTGTGTGGTGTGTGTGTGGTGTGTGTGTGTGTGTGTGTGTGTGTGTGTGGTGTGTGTGTGTGTGTGTGTGTGTGGTGTGTGTGTGTGTGTGTGTTTGTTTGTGTGTGTGTGTGTGTGTGTGTGTGTGTGTGTGTGTGTGTGTGTGTGTGTGTGTGGTGTGTGTGGTGTGTGTGGTGTGTGTGGTGTGTGTGGTGTGTGTGTGGTGTGTGTGTGGTGTGTGTGTGGTGTGTGTGTGGTGTGTGTGTGGTGTGTGTGTGGTGTGTGGTGTGTGTGTGGTGTGTGTGTGGTGTGTGTGTGGTGTGGGTGGGGGGTGTGTGTGTGGGTGTGTGGGGGTGTGTGTGTGTGGGTGGGTTGTGTGTGTGGTGGTGGGGGTGTGTGTGTGTGTGTGTGTGTGTGTGTGTGTGTGTGTGTGTGTGTGTGTGTGTGTGGGGTGGGTGTGGGGCGGGTGTGGGGTGAGTGTGGTGTGTGTGTGTGTGTACTCACCTAGTTCTCACCTAGTTGAGGTTGCGGGGGTCGAGTCCGAGCTCCTGGCCCCGCCTCTTCACTGATCGCTACTAGGTCACTCTCCCTGAGCCGTGAGTTTTATCATACCTCTGCTTAAAGCTATGTATGGATCCTGCCTCCACTACATCGCCTCCCAAACTATTCCACTTACTGACTACTCTGTGGCTGAAGAAATACTTCCTAACATCCCTGTGATTCATCTGTGTCTTCAGCTTCCAACTGTGTCCCCTTGTTACTGTGTCCAATCTCTGGAACATCCTGTCTTTGTCCACCTTGTCAATTCCTCTCAGTATTTTGTATGTCGTTATCATGTCCCCCCTATCTCTCCTGTCCTCCAGTGTCGTCAGGTTGATTTCCCTTAACCTCTCCTCGTAGGACATACCTCTTAGCTCTGGGACTAGTCTTGTTGCAAACCTTTGCACTTTCTCTAGTTTCTTCACGTGCTTGGCTAGGTGTGGGTTCCAAACTGGTGCCGCATACTCCAATATGGGCCTAACATACACGGTGTACAGGGTCCTGAATGATTCCTTATTAAGATGTCGGAATGCTGTTCTGAGGTTTGCTAGGCGCCCATATGCTGCAGCAGTTATTTGGTTGATGTGCGCTTCAGGAGATGTGCCTGGTGTTATACTCACCCCAAGATCTTTTTCCTTGAGTGAGGTTTGTAGTCTCTGACCCCCTAGACTGTACTCCGTCTGCGGCCTTCTTTGCCCTTCCTCAATCCTCATGACTTTGCACTTGGTGGGATTGAACTCCAGGAGCCAATTGCTGGACCAGGTCTGCAGCCTGTCCAGATCCCTTTGTAGTTCTGCCTGGTCTTCGATCGAGTGAATTCTTCTCATCAACTTCACGTCATCTGCAAACAGGGACACCTCAGAGTCTATTCCTTCCGTCATGTCGTTCACAAATACCAGAAACAGCACTGGTCCTAGGACTGACCCCTGCGGAACCCCGCTGGTCACAGGTGCCCACTCTGACACCTCGCCACGTACCATGACTCGCTGCTGTCTTCCTGACAAGTATTCCCTGATCCATTGTAGTGCCTTCCCTGTTATCCCTGCTTGGTCCTCCAGTTTTTGCACCAATCTCTTGTGTGGAACTGTGTCAAACGCCTTCTTGCAGTCCAAGAAAATGCAATCCACCCACCCCACTCTCTCTTGTCTTACTGCTGTCACCATGTCATAGAACTCCAGTAGGTTTGTGACACAGGATTTCCCGTCCCTGAAACCATGTTGACTGCTGTTGATGAGATCGTTCCTTTCTAGGTGTTCCACCACTCTTCTCCTGATAATCTTCTCCATGATTTTGCATACTATACATGTCAGTGACACTGGTCTGTAGTTTAATGCTTCATGTCTGTCTCCTTTTTTAAACATTGGGACTACATTTGCTGTCTTCCATGCCTCAGGCAATCTCCCTGTTTCGATAGATGTATTGAATATTGTTGTTAGGGGTACACATAGCGCCTCTGCTCCCTCTCTCAATACCCATGGGGAGATGTTATCTGGCCCCATTGCCTTTGAGGTATCTAGCTCACTCAGAAGCCTCTTCACTTCTTCCTCGGTTGTGTGCACTGTGTCCAGTACTTGGTGGTGTGCCCCACCTCTCCGTCTTTCTGGAGTCCCTTCTGTCTCCTCTGTGAACACTTCTTTGAATCTCTTGTTGAGTTCTTCACATACTTCATGGTCATTTCTTGTTGTCTCTCCTCCTTCCTTCCTTAGCCTGATTACCTGGTCCTTGACTGTTGTTTTCCTCCTGATGTGGCTGTACAACAGTTTCGGGTCAGATTTGGCTTTCGCTGCTATGTCATTTTCATATTGTCTTTGGGCCTCCCTTCTTATCTGTGCATATTCGTTTCTGGCTCTACGACTGTTCTCCTTATTCTCCTGGGTCCTTTGCCTTCTATATTTCTTCCATTCCCTGGCACACTTGGTTTTTGCCTCCCTGCACCTTTGGGTAAACCATGGGCTCATCCTAGCTTTTTCATTATTCCTGTTACCCTTGGGTACAAACCTCTCCTCAGCCTCCTTGCATTTTGTTGCTACATATTCCATCATCTCATTAACTGGCTTCCCTGCCAGTTCTCTGTCCCACTGAACCCCGTTCAGGTAGTTCCTCATTCCTGTGTAGTCCCCTTTCTTGTAGTTTGGCTTCATTCGTCCTGGCCTTTCTGCTTCTCCCTCCACTTGTAGCTCTACTGTGTATTCGAAGCTTAAAACCACATGGTCACTGGCCCCAAGGGGTCTTTCATATGTGATGTCCTCGATATCTGCACTACTCAAGGTGAATACTAAGTCCAGCCTTGCTGGTTCATCCTCTCCTCTCTCTCTTGTAGTGTCCCTTACGTGTTGGCACATGAAGTTTTCCAGTACCACCTCCATCATCTTAGCCCTCCATGTATCTTGGCCCCCATGTGGGTCCAAGTTCTCCCAATCGATCTCCTTGTGGTTAAAGTCACCCATGATCAGGAGCTTTGCCCTGCATGCATGAGCTCTTCTGGCCACTCTAGCCAGTGTGTCAACCATCGCTCTATTGCTCTCGTCGTACTCTTGCCTTGGCCTCCTGCTGTTCTGTGGTGGGTTATACATCACTGCTATTACCACCTTGGGACCTCCAGAGTGAAGTGTTCCCGCTATGTAATCACTTTCTTCTCCGCTGTCTCCTCTCTCCAGCTCATCAAAATTCCAGCGATTTTTGATCAGCAACGCCACTCCTCCACCCCCCCTGTTCCCTCTGTCTTTCCTCAGGATTTGGTATCCCGTTGGAAAGATGGCATCTGTTATCATACCTGTAAGCTTGGTTTCTGTGAGAGCTATGATGTCCGGTGATGCTTCTTTGACTCTTTCATGCCACTCCTCCCACTTATTTGTTATTCCATCAGCGTTTGTGTACCATACGTTCAGTTTCCTTTCCAACACTGTGGTTTGGGGGGCCTGTGAGGGTGGGAGACCTGGTGGCATACTGTGGGATTCTATAGATCGGTGTGTGTGTGTGTGTGTGTGTGTGTGTGTGTGTGTGTGTGTGTGTGTGTGTGTGTGTGTGTGTGTGTGTGTGTGTGTGTGTGTGTGTGTGTGTGTGTGTGTGTGTGTGTGTGTGTGTGTGTGTGTGTGTGGTGTGTGTGTGTGTGTGGTGTGTGTGTGTGTGTGTGTGTGTGTGGTGTGTGGTGTGTGTGTGTGTGTGTGTGTGTGTGTGTGTGTGTGTGTGTGTGTGTGTGTGTGTGTGTGTGTGTGTGTGTGTGTGTGTGTGTGTGTGTGTGTGTGTGTGTGTGTGTGTGTGTGTGTGTGTGGTGTGTGTGTGTGGTGTGTGTGTGTGGTGTGTGTGTGTGGTGTGTGTGTGTGGTGTGTGTGTGTGGTGTGTGTGTGTGGTGTGTGTGTGTGTGTGTGTGTGTGGTGTGTGTGTGTGGTGTGTGTGTGTGTGTGTGTGGTGTGTGTGTGGTGTGTGTGTGTGGTGTGTGTGTGTGGTGTGTGTGTGGTGTGTGTGTGGTGTGTGTGTGTGGTGTGTGTGTGTGTGTGTGTGTGTGTGTGTGTGTGGTGTGTGTGTGTGTGTGTGTGTGTGTGTGTGTGTGTGTGTGTGTGGTGTGTGTGTGTGGTGTGTGTATGTGTGTGGTGTGTGTGTGTGTGTGTGTGTGTGTGTGTCGTGTGTGTGTGTGTGTGTGTGTGTGTGTGTGTGTGGTGTGTGTGTGTGTGTGTGTGGTGTGTGTGTGTGTGTGTGTGTGTGTGTGTGTGTGTGTGTGTGTGTGTGTGTGTGTGTGTGTGTGTGTGTGTGTGTGGTGTGTGTGTGTGTGTGTGTGTGTGTGTGGTGTGTGTGTGTGTGTGTGTGTGGTGTGTGTGTGTGTGTGTGTGTGTGTGTGTGTGTGTGTGTGTGTGTGTGTGTGTGTGTGTGTGTGTGTGTGTGTGTGTGTGTGTGTGTGTGTGTGTGTGTGTGTGTGTGTGTGTGTGTGTGTGTGTGTGTGTGTGTGTGTGTGTCTGTGTGTGTGTGTGTGTGTGTGTGTGTGTGTGTGTGTGTGTGTGTGTGTGTGTGTGTGTGTGTGTGTATCGCCTTACGATAATTTCGGCTTACGATGAGCTCTGAGGAACGGATTAATATCGTAAGGCAGGGTGCACTGTACGTGAAGATGTGGAGAGACTGTTATTGGTGTGGATAAACGAGAAACAATTATCAGAACATAGTGTTTCTCAGTCAATAATATGTGAAAAGGCAAGGCAGTTGCATGTGGATCTCATTAAGAAAATGCCTCCAAATATTGCTGCTGTTGATGAATTTAAGGCCAGGAAAGGCTGGTTTGAGAGATTTAAGAATCGTAGTGGCATACCCAGTGTGATAAGGCATGGTGTGGCAGCCAGTTCTGACAAAAAAGCGGCTGAAAAATATGTGCAGGACTTTAAGAAGTACATAGACACCGAAAAGTTAAAACCCCAACAAGTGTTTGTGACAAAACAGGCCTGTTTTTGGAAGAAAATGCCAAACAGGACCTACATTACTCAGGAGGAAAAGGCACTCCCAGGACACAAGCCTATGAAAGACAGGCTAACGCTAATGTTTTGTAGTAATGCTAGTGGGGATTGCAAAGTGAAGCCTTTACTCCTATATCACTCTGAAACTCCCAGAGTGTTCAAGAAAAACAATGTTGTCAAGACTACAGTGTGTGTGATGTGGAGAGCATACAGTAAGGCATGGGTCACTAGGGACATTTTCGTGGACTGGTTCTATGACGTGTTTGGCCCCACTGTGAAAAAGTACCTCCTTGAAAATAAATTGAAACTCTGCCCGAAATGCCTAGCCATGCTAGGCGTTCTAGTGGTACACTCTGTAATTATTATTTTACTACATGTAAACCACACAATAACCAAATTCTGTAAACTCAGCATTGTAATACTTATAGAGAATAAAGTTTGAATTTGAATTTGAATTTGAAGTGCCTCCTGGTAATGGACAATGCTCCTGCTCATCCTCACGACTTCCAAGAGCAAATTGCGGGCTAGTTGAGCTTCATCAAAGTGAAGTTTTTGCCTCCTAATACCACTCCTCTCCTCCAGCCCATGGACGAGCAGGTCATTTCAAACTTCAAAAAAACTGTCCACCAAAGCTGTGTTTCAAGAGTGCTTTGAAGTGATATCAGACACTGAATTGACCCTAAGAGAGTTCTGGAAAGATCACTTCAGTATCCTCAATTGCATAAACCTTATAGGTAAGACTTGGGAAGGAGTGACTTGCAGGACTTTGAACTCTGCTTGGAAAAATTGTGGCCACAATGTGTACAAGAGGAATTTTGAAGGGTTTGGGGCTATCCCTGAGGGGCCTATGCCAGTTGTGGAATCTATTGGGGAAGTCCATGGGGTTGGAGGTTAGTGAGGTTGGTGAGTGGTGCATTCAGTCTGCAGAGACAAAGGCAATGCAATAATTATATAGACAATTTATGTAAAATCACTGGGCATATTGGCTTCTTTCAAGGTGGTGTCCCACCATAGTAAATATAGCGAATTTGCAATAGTAGATGTGAAAGTAGAAAAGTTATAGTATAAGAGATCTCCATAATTAGGGGCGCTGATATTCTTAGTAGACATAGAAGGGGTCCGGTGTTACCCAGTCATCTTCATCTGCAGGGAGATTGCTCAGGGTCATTGGTCGTTGGTAATCGTCCTTATGGATGAAGTGATGCACCCTCTGTGGAAGAGTCATTCTTTGGGTCCTGTGGGGAGGAGTGTTAATGATACAGTCGGTAGTATTTTCAACGTGTGGAGGATGCTCTCTATCTGGTATATAGAGTTCTTGCACTGCATAGAATTGCCTCTTCTTCAGCATATCAAGGCGTACGTTTAGGGCAGCAATATCCTGGTGGATGTATAAATCTGCCATCCTGATTTCATCTCTCCTCCTGGTACCTGTAATAAAGTGGAGAGCGCTATTCTGGACCCGTTGCAACTGTAGCACGTTGGTCTTTGTTGTTAACGACATTGGGACACATGAGTATTCAAGTATAGGTCTTATCATCATTTTTATATAGATGTTTTTTGACATGTGAAGGGGCTTGATTAAATCTATAGAGACTGCTAAGACAGGCTTTGGCTATGTTGATCTCTTTTACTGAAGTGAGAAGTTGAGTGGAGCAATCTATCCATTTCATATCCCAAGATCTTGTCAGGGTTTCTAATGGCTACAGGTGTACCTCTGATGGAGATACCCCCCTTGTCTTCGATGGTTGATGCAAAACATCCTATCGTTCTGATAAGGACTTTGTCAGGGTCAGTCGTAATTCTTCAATTCTTTTCCCAATTAGATGTTTGGCGAAGTTCAACATTAATTTTTTCTATGGCCCTCTTATACTTATATTTCCCTGTTATGAGGGTTGATGAGACGACATGGATATCATCATCTGCAAATTGCGTTATAACTGTATCACTGAACTCCAGTTGAGGAAGATCGTTTACATAAATATTGAAAAGTACTGGGCTAAGACATGAGCTTTGTGGGACACCAGCTGTTGGTATAAAAGGCTCTGTCGACCTGCCGTGAAAGGTAGGAATGATTTTTCTTTGAGATAAGAAGTTATATATAAATCTGAGAAAGGACCAGTTATGGTCCGGTAGGTCAACAAGTTTATAAGACCATCATGCCATAAGATATCAAAAGCTTTTTGAACATCCCTGGTGGCAATTAGGGCAAGATTGTCTTGATGTTTCAAGCTCGCTACAGCATCGAAAATAATATTTATTGCATGATGGGTACCTCTATGAATCCTGAAGCCGAACTGTTTTTCAGTAAAGAGGTGATTAAGAACATAAGAACGAAGGAACACTGCAGAAGGCCTACTGGCCCATGCGAGGCAGGTCCAAGTCTCCTACCATGTAATAGTTCAATCTATTGGAAATTATTTTCTCAAGAACTTTGCCAGTGATTTCAAGTAAGGATATAGGTCTATAGTTCCCAGGTAGGTGGATGTCTTTATTGGGTTTAGCAATAAAGACTATCCTCACGGACTTAAAAACCACTGGAAAATGTCCAGAGGCTAAGATGGCATAAAAGATATTGATGAAAGACTGTTTACAATTTCTGGGTAAGAACTTTGTTTCATTGTTATGCCAAAGAGACCAGAGGCTCTATTTCGCATTCATCCAATAACTTGACTCATCTCTAGTAGTGTAATTGGTCTAGTAAAAGGGTGGTCATCTTCAAGAGTGGATGTATCGATGAAAGGTGGTGGTGGAGATCAGATAAGTTATCATCTCGGCATTCATTGACCAACTGATAATGGTTATTATTAAACCAGTGACTGCTATTGTGTGAGAGAATTTTCTCCCACACATCACCCATCAAATTAGCCTGGTCCTGTGGATCATCAAGTTTTATCTCAACTTCTGCCTCATCATCATCAGTAAAGGTATGAATTAGGTAACTGGGAGCCTTGTGCTTTGCCCCTAAAAGCTGCCAGATCTTGCTCCAGAATTTTGCAGGCCGACGTTTATACTGGTTAGCTTGGAGAACTAGATATTTCCATAAGTCTCATTTGTGATGACTAATCATGGTAAGTCCTGCCTCAACCTATACAGTGTAGCCCTTGGTGGCTGTTGCGTTCGAAGATGCCTTCGACATTCTGTTTGATAATTCTTCATACAGTCTCTAATTTCCCTAGTAGGTTTATATTGCTGGTAGATCTTCGTGGAAGCTAATTGGCAAGTGGCATCAAGTATTCGGTTGTGGAGAGAGCTAATCGCGTTGTCAATTGCAGTGGAAGGTAAATTTTCCAACGAAACAATTTCATCCTCACCAAGAAATGCTCTGAAGGGGTCAAATCCTAGGGTGTTTAGATTGAATTCAGAAGGTACAGGTATTCTAAATGGAGAAGCGTGTAGCTTTATTATAACAGGGATATGGTCAGATCCTACGTTCCCACCCAGAGAGACTCTGCAATGGAAGAGGTCACAATCTTTGTTGGTCAAGACTATATCTGGTGTCCCTGGACGAGGGCCGACATACAACTTAACCCTTTGACTGTTTTGGTCGTATGTATACGTCTTACGAGCCAGTGTTTCAGACGTATTAATACGCATAAATTCTAGCGGCTTCAAATCAAGCAGGAGAAAGCTGGTAGGCCCACATGTGAGAGAATGGGTATGTGTGGTCAGTGTGCACCACAAAAAAATTCCTGCAGCACGCAGTGCGTAATGAGAAAAAAAAACTGACCGTTTTGTTGGATTAAAACGCCGACATTGAGGTGTATTTTCGTGTAGTATTTCTCATTTGATTAGTCTCACAATGAAAACGACCTTGAAATTGAGCTCAAAGTAGTGGAAATGTTCGATTTTTACCAATGTTCAGGAGTAAGCAAATCACACCACACATCCAATACACGTCAACTGGGGAGTCTAATATTCTTTCACCAGTGCACTGATATTATTTATACCATTTTTACAATAATGCAGTAGTCTGCATAACAGTAAATTTTGTATTTTTTGTATGAATAAAAAATCAAAATAGAAAGCAATAGTAATATAAGAGGGGCCTAGAGACATGACTAATGAACAGAAGATATGTTATTTTAGTGCCAAGAATGTTTGCATTGTTTATTCTGGACCCTATTTTGAAATTGGCATCTTTTTTAATTTACGTGAAATTGGCCAAACTACCAATTTCTGACCACTTTATTGGGTAGTTCAAATCAGTAAATGGGCGGTTTCTTGTACTCAACTGCTAGAAAAAATGGAGTTCTAGAGAAATAGCTACGAGTTTGGTCAACTGGAACAATGGAATTGGCCAAAAACAGGGCTCAAAGTCGGTGAAATCGCCGATGCGTATATGTCGCCGAGACTGCTAACTTCACGGGAGCGTAATTCCGTGAGTTTTTGACCAAATTTCATACTTTTGGTGTCATTACCATCGGGAAAAATTCTCATCATAAGAAAAAAAAAATTTTTCCCAAAAATTTTGAGACAGTCAAAGGGTTAAAGAATGGTCCCTGAAACGAAAGATTCCTGGCTGTCGTGATATTAAATAATTGTTTTCCCTTCAAGTCGCTCAATGGATTATCAGCTCCTCAGTTAAAGAGTGCAGGGTGATGGGCGTTAAAATCTCCTGCCAAAATTGTTGGAACAATTCTGCTTAACCCTTTGAGGGTCAACAGGCCCTCTCCGAGACTTGTTCTCAGGGTCGGCCAAATTTAACCCCTTCAGGGTTCAAGTCCAAAATCTGAAGTGGTGCTCCAGTGTCCAAGAAATTTTGAAAAAAAAAAAAAAAATCTTACAGAATTAAAGAGTATATTTTTGTGAAGGTAATAAAACAATTTTTTTTTTTTTGATCAGTACTTACCGAGATACAGTGGCGGGAAGTTGACTCAAAATGACCGGGTGGCGGCAACATCAGTGACTTCCGCAAAATCCCATTTTTTTATTTTACGTTTTTTATACTTTTTTCTTTTCTTTTCAATTTTTTTTCTTTTTCTAATAACATTTGTGGCCTGTGAGACCAGTATAATGTATATTGTATAAGTGTACACTCATTGTATTCAACACAATAACTGCACTAATTTGTTTATCATTATATTGCCATCAAAACTTGTTTACAAGTTTATTGTAAACAAAATGATGAAAATATTAGTGCAGTTATTGTGTTGAATACAATGGTACAATGACATGATACAATGGTACCATATGGTACAATATGGAACAATGGCACATGATGCAATGGTACCATATGATACAATGGTGCCATATGGTACAATGGCACCATATGGTACAATGGCACCATTTGGTACAATGGTACCATATGATACAATGGTACCATATGGTGCAATGGTACCTTATGGTACCATATGCAATGGTACCATATGGTACATTATACCATACAGTACAATGATACCATATGGTTCATTGTACCTTATGGTACTGTTGTATTCAACACAAAACACACTAATATTTTCATTATTATGTTGTTTACAACAAAAACATGCAAAAATGTTGTATATTAGTAATGTTCTATTATATATTTACAAGTGTACAGGAACTTGACGTGTTCCTTGAGGTGGATGACAGAGCACTTTGTCTCGGAAGGAAACTGTGGAGTCAGTAGCTAGCTTGCGTTGCCACTCACTCAGGCTTGGCTGGTGTCTCATGCCACCAACACCTATTGACCATATGGTACATGGTATCATATGTTACAGGGTACCATATGGTACATTGTACTATATGGTATAGCATACCATGCAGTACAGGATTTCATATGGTGCAGGGTACCATAATGGTACAGGGTACCATGTGGCACAGGGTACCATATGATACAGGGTACCATACAGTACAGGACACCATATGGTACAGATACAGGGATAACTATGGAAATAAGTCACCCTGACTTTTTGGGGTTATCCTAGGATTTTATACGTATGCTGCTATGTATGATAGTCTATGTAATTGTATTTCTGTACACCTGAATAAACTTACTCAAGTGCATGTGGCATCATAAGTAAGTTTATTTAGTTATACACAAATAAAGTTACATAGAATATCATACTTAGCAGCATATGTTTGGAGAACCTAGGATAACCCAAAAAAGTCAGACAGACTTATTTCCATTAAGGTCCCTGTACCCTGTACCATATGGTACAATATACCATATGGTACAATGTACTATATGGTACACTGTACCATATGGTACCACTCTACCATACGATACCATTGTACCATATGATACCATTGTATGACATGGCACCACTGTACCACATGGTACCACTGTACCATATGGCACAATGGTACCAAATGGTTCAAAACTATAGAATTCGTCTTCACCTCCACTTCCATCTGTCTTAGAACTGTAAGTTGTGAAGAGGAGAGTCAGAATTCGCCGGGAGAGTGAGTGGGGAGTGAGAGCTTCCTTGCCGCCAGGCACAATGAACAAAGCTACTTTGCTGGCGTTCCCACAATGCCATGCAGGCGTCCAGATTTTTTCTATGGTGTGCACACTGACCACCCAGACCCATTCTCTCAGATGTAGGCCTACCAGCCTTCTCGCGCTAAATTTGACGCCGCTAGAATTTTGGCGTAGATCTACGGTTTGGACCCTCAATGTAAAGCCGTAGATCTACGGGACGGACCCTGAAAGGGTTAAAAAAAAAAAATTATTTTTTCTTATGAAAAGATAGAGAATCTTTTCCTGATCATAATGACACCAAAAGTATGAAATTTGATGGAAAACTTACGGAATTATGCTCTCGCGAAGTTAGCGGTCTCGACAATGTTTACGCATTGGCGATTTTGCCCACTTTGAGCCCTATTTTCAGCCAATTCCAGTGTACTAGTCTACAAAAATCATAACTATTTCTCTAGAACTCCATTTTTTCTATTGAATGAGTACAAGAAACTACCCATCTACTGATTTCAACTATCCAATACAGTGGTCAGAATTTAGCAATTTTGCCAATTTCGCACAAATTTCAAAAGATGCCAATTTCCAAATAGGGTCCAGAATAAACAAGAAAGACATTCCTGGCACTAAAATAACATTTCTTCTGTTCGTTAGTCACATCCCCAGGCCCCTCTTATATTTCTTTGGCTTTCCATTTTCAATTTTTATTCTTACAAAAAATAGAAGATTTACTGTTATGCAGACTGCTGTATTAGTGTAGAAATGGTATAAATAATATCAGCGCACTTGTGAAAGAATATTGGACTCACCAGTTGACGTGTATTGGACGCTTGGCATGATTTGTTTACTTTTGAACTTTGGTAAAAATTGAACATTTCTGCTACTTTGAGCTCAATTTCAAGGTACTTTTCATTGTAAAACCAGTCAAAATCATCTCAATTTCTGTAATATGTCTTCCATTCTATAAAATGAGACCAAGAAACCTAGAATACAACAATAAATACCATACGAAAATACAGTGCAAAGTCGCTGTTTTATTCCAAAAACACGGTCAAAGTTTTTTTTTTCTCATTATGCACTATGTGCTGCAGGATTTTTTTTATACTGCACACATTGACCACATAGACCCATTCTTTCATATGTATGCCTACCAGCTTTCTCCCACTAGATTTGAGGGCGCTAGAATTTAGGCATACTAGTACGTCAAAAACCCTTGGTCGTAAGCCGTACTAGTACGGCCAAAACCCTCAAAGGGTTAATACCCGATGTAGGGAAATGGACTCTATATATGATTGTCTCTGAGGAAAATATCCAGTTTCTATCTGTAGTTAATCATAAGACGTTGTCAGTTCAATTGCAATAATGTTATCTTCGTCAACGTGAATATTTGGAAACGCATATCCTAATTTAACTAGGACGGCCACGCCACTATGGGGTCCTCTCGATTTCTCCACAGTAGAGTAACCACGTAATTTGATATGTTGATCAACTCTCGCAGCTGTCTCATTCAGGAGGATAATGTCAGAGTTGTAAGTGTGTAGTTCAACTTCAAGGAGGTACCGGTTATTAAAAAAATGCTGAACATTAAGTTGGAAAATTGTAATCCCCATTATTTTTTGCACTTCACGCATTTATTATGGACAGAGGGTGGATGTCTGCAAGTAACATCACAATTGGAATACACACTCTCCCTACTCGACTCATCAAGGGAAAGAGGGTAATTCTGAGTAGTTGCTTGCGTACTGACCATGTATCCATCCTCACTGGAGAGGGTATTATCAACAGAAGCATTAGTCATCATCGGATAACTGAGGTGTGATATTCCCAGTTACAGGAAGCAAAGGCACGCGAGTCTCAAAAGGAGACTGTGGGGGCTCCAAGGAAAAATTTGGTAGGCCAGGTGAAGTACCCTGAGAAAGTTCATGTTCCATAGGATGAGCTGCAATAGTGGAAGATTAAGCACCAATATCTGGGGCAAGGTTAGGGGCAGGTAATGACTCATCAGGATGAGGTGAGCTGACAACTGGGTTATTCGAGGTAGTTGAGCCCTGTATGAGAGATGAAGTAGGTGTATTTGTAGGGGTAGAAGAGGACACATACTATCTTGAGGGGGCTGGGCCATAATTAACTTCACATTGTCTGGGATCTGAATGGGACTGATCCCATTAGCCCTTAACAGATCATTGAAAACATGAGAACAGAGTTGAATATCACTACCTGCTATGTCCTTGGCCATCACGTACATTAGTTGAGCTCTCGTCATATCCCCGGCTGAGAACCCCGGAGACATGGGAAGTGAGGAAGAACCTTGTGCTTGTGTTTGTTGTAGGTGAGGGTTAGGGAGAGGATGGGGCACTGCAGAAGAGGCAAAAGTCCAAACATTAGAACTGTTAGAGGAGGCCTGAGGAGTCCCACCAGATCCAGGCAGAGCCGGAAATGAATCCTGGGACATCGTTGGAGGTGCCTGGGGAGGGGTCTTCAAAGAATTGGACAGTTTCCTGGCCTAGAGTTTTCTGGATTGCAGTTTTCCTCGCAGGACAGATAGGGGAAACAGCATGATGTTTTCCATTACAAAGGATACACTTGGGTTTAGTTTTGTTACAGCAGTCTCGAAAAGAATGCTCACCAGAGCATATGCTGCAAATTGTTAATTGGCTACTGCATTTATTGGTGGTATGGCCAAATGCATAACATTTGAAACATCGAGTAACACTGACAAACTGTTCAAGATAGATTTGGTCAGGTGTACATCTGGTGCCAAAACATTTGAAACCATGTTGACATACGAGTTCGGCTGCTTCAGGTGTCTCTAGGATTAACTTTAGTGTTACTTGGTTGCTGGCAGGTTTAGAGAATTTGTATGCATGGATAACCTTAAATTCAGAATTCTCCTGATTAAATTCTGCAATAAGTTCCTCCACAGAGCTCTCTCTCATGAAGCTGTTAATTCTCACCACAAAGACAGTTCGTTGGGCTTGATAGCTATCAGGTGGAATGGGGATGATACCCAAAGTCTTCAATTTCTCAAGAACTTCATGCTTAAGCAGTTGGAGTAACTATTCTTCAGAAAAGAGAAGAAGTACTGCCCAAGAGTGGGTTTGAAAAACATTCACTGGAGCAACAGTTGAATTTGAACAAATACATTCGAGAATTACCTTCTTAGAATTTTGTCATCAACATGTATTCGTACTCGTATTCATGCCATGATGTCCAGGAAGGTACATCTGACACAGAGAAGTTGCTTTAACAAGAAAGACTTTCCTTGGTGGTAGCCCTAAACATCCTAAGTCAGCTGACTTATGAAGGTCAGCCCCTAAGATAGCCTACCCTCAAGGAATGAGGGGGACAGGGACCAAGGCAAAGATTGGCTGGATTTTAAAAAACCACACGGGCTACCGGATGGTCAAAATGCCTTGTGTTGACTCACCGAAGGCGAAGTTGCCGAAAAAGAAGATAGGAAAGGCAGAAGGATAGCAGTGTAAGCAGAGTGTTAGTGTGTGGGCCAGTGTAGATGTGTGGGTGAGAGAAGGATGAGGGGATGGGGAAGAGAGGGGTAAACAAGCAAGCAAGTCACCACCTTACCCTCTTGAAGGGATGGGGCTCGAAGTGACTGCCAGCAAGTTTCTTCTCAGCTCTGGTCGAGAATTACTCAGGATAACCCAAGAAAAAACTCGAGGCACAGTGCTCAGAGCAGGAACAAAGACGTCCTCTCCACGACGGCTGCTGGACCTCAGCCATTTCCCATTGTTATAAAAAAAAGTGTTTGGCTAACTAATGTTTGAAACGTACCTCTATTGTCGTTATGGCAGTAAATGAGGAAATATTTAAAAAATGATCACTACTGAGCTATAATTTACAGAAAATTTTGATCTCAATGTCAAATATCACAACAACACGCTTGAAATCAACTTAACCTCACCATTACATCAACACAGGCCAATTTCATGTTGTTTTATTAGAATATTATTAATTGTAATTTGTCATGTATAAGAGCCGCTCTTATACAGCAGGTTAAGTTCCAGGCTACTGCTGTACAGGAGGGCTGCTCTTATACAGTTAGGTTAGGTTCCAGGCTACTGCTGTACAGGAGGGCTGCTCTTATACAGTTAGGTTAGGTTCCAGGCTACTCCTGGACAGGAAGGAAGGCCCCTCTTATACAGCAGGTTAAGTTCCAGGCTACTGCTGTACAGGAGGGCCCCTCTTATACAGTTAGGTTAGGTTCCAGGCTACTGCTGTACAGGAGGGCCCCTCTTATACAGCAGGTTAAGTTCCAGGCTACTGCTGTACAGGATGGCCCCTCTTATACAGCAGGTTAAGTTTTAGGCTACTGCTGTACAGGAGGGCCCCTCTTATACAGTTAGGTTAAGTTCCAGGCTACTGCTGTACAGGAGGGCCCCTCTTATACAGTTAGGTTAAGTTCCAGGCTACTGCTGTACAGGAGGGCCCCTCTTATACAGTTAGGTTAGGTTCCAGGCTACTGCTGTACAGGAGGGCCCCTCTTATACAGTTAGGTTAGGTTCCAGGCTACTGCTGTACAGGAGGGCCCCTCTTATACACCAGGTTAAGTTCCAGGCTACTGCTGTACAGGAGGGCCCCTCTTATACCAGGCTACTGCTGTACAGGAGGGCCCCTCTGATACAGTTAGGTTAGGTTCCAGGCTACTGCTGTACAGGAGGGCCCCTCTTATACAGTTAGGTTAGGTTCCAGGCTACTGCTGTACAGGAGGGCCCCTCTTATACAGTTAGGTTAGGTTCCAGGCTACTGCTGTACAGGAGGGCCCCTCTTATACAGTTAGTTTAAGTTCCAGGCTACTGCTGTACAGGAGGGTTACAGTTAGGTTAGGTTCCAGGCTACTGCTGTACAGGAGGGCCCTTCTTATACAGTTAGGTTAAGTTCGAGGCTACTGCTGTACAGGAGGGCCCCTCTTATACACCAGGTTAAGTTCCAGGCTACTGCTGTACAGGAGGGCCCCTCTTATACAGTTAGGTTAGGTTCCAGGCTACTGCTGTACAGGAGGGCCCCTCTTATACAGTTAGGTTAGGTTCCAGGCTCCTGCTGTACAGGAGGGCCCCTCTTATACAGTTAGGTTAAGTTCCAGGCTACTGCTGTACAGGAGGGCCCCTCTTATACAGTTAGGTTAGGTTCCAGGCTACTGCTGTACAGGAGGGCCCCTCTTATACACCAGGATAAGTTCCAGGCTACTGCTGTACAGGAGGGCCCCTCTTATACAGCAGGTTAACTTCCAGGCTACTGCTGTACAGGAGGGCCCCTCTTATACAGCAGGTTAGGTTCCAGGCTACTGCTGTACAGGAGGGCCCCACTTATACAGCAGGTTAACTTCCAGGCTACTGCTGTACAGGAGGGCCCCTCTTATACAGTTAGGTTAGGTTCCAGGCTACTGCTGTACAGGAAGGCTCCCATTATACACCAGGTTAGGTTCCAGGCTACTGCTGTACAGGAAGGCTCCCATTATACACCAGGTTAGGTTCCAGGCTACTGCTGTACAGGAGGGCCCCTCTTATACAGTTAGGTTAGGTTCCAGGCTACTGCTGTACAGGAAGGCTCCCATTATACACCAGGTTAGGTTCCAGGCTACTGCTGTACAGGAGGGCCCTTCTTATACAGTTAGGTTAGGTTCCAGGCTACTCCTGGACAGGAAGGAATTATACACCAGGTTAGGTTCCAGGCTACTGCTGTACAGGAGGGCCCCTCTTATACAGCAGGTTAGGTTCCAGGCTACTCCTGGACAGGAAGGAAGGCCCCTCTTATACAGCAGGTTAAGTTCCAGGCTACTGCTGTACAGGAGGGCCCCTCTTATACAGTTAGGTTAGGTTCCAGGCTACTGCTGTACAGGAGGGCCCCTCTTATACAGTTAGGTTAGGTTCCAGGCTACTGCTGTACAGGAGGGCCCCTCTTATACAGTTAGGTTAGGTTCCAGGCTACTGCTGTACAGGAGGGCCCCTCTTATACAGTTAGGTTAGGTTCCAGGCTACTGCTGTACAGGAGGGCCCCTCTTATACAGTTAGGTTAGGTTCCAGGCTACTGCTGTACAGGAGGGCCCCTCTTATACAGTTAGGTTAGGTTCCAGGCTACTGCTGTACAGGAGGGCCCCTCTTATACAGTTAGGTTAGGTTCCAGGCTACTGCTGTACAGGAGGGCCCCTCTTATACAGTTAGGTTAGGTTCCAGGCTACTGCTGTACAGGAGGGCCCCTCTTATACAGTTAGGTTAGGTTCCAGGCTACTGCTGTACAGGAGGGCCCCTCTTATACAGTTAGGTTAGGTTCCAGGCTACTGCTGTACAGGAGGGCCCCTCTTATACAGTTAGGTTAGGTTCCAGGCTACTGCTGTACAGGAGGGCCCCTCTTATACAGTTAGGTTAGGTTCCAGGCTACTGCTGTACAGGAGGGCCCCTCTTATACAGTTAGGTTAGGTTCCAGGCTAGTGCTGTACAGGAGGGCCCCTCTTATACAGCAGGTTAAGTTCCAGGCTACTGGTGTACAGGAGGGCCCCTCTTATACAGTTAGGTTAGGTTCCAGGCTACTGCTGTACAGGAGGGCCCCTCTTATACAGTTAGGTTAGGTTCCAGGCTACTGCTGCACAGGAGGGCCCCTCTTATACAGTTAGGTTAGGTTCCAGGCTACTGCTGTACAGGAGGGCCCCTCTTATACAGTTAGGTTAGGTTCCAGGCTACTGCTGTACAGGAGGGCCCCTCTTATACAGTTAGGTTAGGTTCCAGGCTACTGCTGTACAGGAGGGCCCCTCTTATACAGCAGGTTAAGTTCCAGGCTACTGCTGTACAGGAGGGCCCCTCTTATACAGTTAGGTTAAGTTCCAGGCTACTGCTGTACAGGAGGGCCCCTCTTATACAGCAGGTTAAGTTCCAGGCTACTGCTGTACAGGAGGGGTTAGGTTCCAGGCTACTGCTGTACAGGAGGGCCCCTCTTATACAGTTAGGTTAGGTTCCAGGCTACTGCTGTACAGGAGGGCCCCTCTTATACAGTTAGGTTAGGTTCCAGGCTACTGCTGTACAGGAGGGCCCCTCTTATACAGTTAGGTTAGGTTCCAGGCTACTGCTGTACAGGAGGGCCCCTCTTATACAGTTAGGTTAGGTTCCAGGCTACTGCTGTACAGGAGGGCCCCTCTTATACAGTTAGGTTAGGTTCCAGGCTACTGCTGTACAGGAGGGCCCCTCTTATACAGTTAGGTTAGGTTCCAGGCTACTGCTGTACAGGAGGGCCCCTCTTATACAGCAGGTTAAGTTCCAGGCTACTGCTGTACAGGAGGGCCCCTCTTATACAGTTAGGTTAGGTTCCAGGCTACTGCTGTACAGGAGGGCCCCTCTTATACAGTTAGGTTAGGTTCCAGGCTACTGCTGTACAGGAGGGCCCCTCTTATACAGTTAGGTTAGGTTCCAGGCTACTGCTGTACAGGAGGGCCCCTCTTATACAGTTAGGTTAGGTTCCAGGCTACTGCTGTACAGGAGGGCCCCTCTTATACAGTTAGGTTAGGTTCCAGGCTACTGCTGTACAGGAGGGCCCCTCTTATACAGTTAGGTTAGGTTCCAGGCTACTGCTGTACAGGAGGGCCCCTCTTATACAGTTAGGTTAGGTTCCAGGCTACTGCTGTACAGGAGGGCCCCTCTTATACAGTTAGGTTAGGTTCCAGGCTACTGCTGTACAGGAGGGCCCCTCTTATACAGTTAGGTTAGGTTCCAGGCTACTGCTGTACAGGAGGGCCCCTCTTATACAGTTAGGTTAGGTTCCAGGCTACTGCTGTACAGGAGGGCCCCTCTTATACAGTTAGGTTAGGTTCCAGGCTACTGCTGTACAGGAGGGCCCCTCTTATACAGTTAGGTTAGGTTCCAGGCTACTGCTGTACAGGAGGGCCCCTCTTATACAGCAGGTTAAGTTCCAGGCTACTGCTGTACAGGAGGGCCCCTCTTATACAGCAGGTTAAGTTCCAGGCTACTGCTGTACAGGAAGGCTCCCATTATACACCAGGTTAGGTTCCAGGCTACTGCTGTACAGGAAGGCTCCCATTATACACCAGGTTAGGTTCCAGGCTACTGCTGTACAGGAAGGCTCCCATTATACACCAGGTTAGGTTCCAGGCTACTGCTGTACAGGAAGGCTCCCATTATACAACAGGTTAGGTTCCAGGCTACTGCTGTACAGGAAGGCTCCCATTATACACCAGGTTAGGTTCCAGGCTACTGCTGTACAGGAAGGCTCCCATTATACTCCAGGTTAGGTTCCAGGCTACTGCTGTACAGGAAGGCTCCCATTATACACCAGGTTAGGTTCCAGGCTATTGCTGTACAGGAAGGCTCCCATTATACACCAGGTTAGGTTCCAGGCTACTGCTGTACAGGAAGGCTCCCATTATACACCAGGTTAGGTTCCAGGCTACTGCTGTACAGGATGGCCCCTCTCATACACCAGGTTAGGTTCCAGGCTACTGCTGTACAGGAAGGCTCCCGTTATACACCAGGTTAGGTTCCAGGCTACTGCTGTACAGGAGGGCCCCCATTATACAGCAGGTTAAGTTCCAGGCTACTGCTGTACAGGATGACCCCTCTTATACACCAGGTTAGGTTCCAGGCTACTGCTATATAGGAGGGCCCCCATTATACACCAGGTTAGGTTCCAGGCTAATGCTGTACAGGAGGGCCCCTCTTATACAGCAGGTTAAGTTCCAGGCTACTGCTGTACAGGAAGGCTCCCATTATACACCAGGTTAGGTTCCAGGCTACTGCTGTACAGGAAGGCTCCCATTATACACCAGGTTAGGTTCCAGGCTACTGCTGTACAGGAAGGCTCCCATTATACACCAGGTTAGGTTCCAGGCTACTGCTGTACAGGAAGGCTCCCATTATACACCAGGTTAGGTTCCAGGCTACTGCTGTACAGGAAGGCTCCCATTATACACCAGGTTAGGTTCCAGGCTACTGCTGTACAGGAAGGCTCCCATTATACACCAGGTTAGGTTCCAGGCTACTGCTGTACAGGAAGGCTCCCATTATACACCAGGTTAGGTTCCAGGCTACTGCTGTACAGGAGGGCCCCTCTTATACAGTTAGGTTAGGTTCCAGGCTACTCCTGGACAGGAAGGAAGGCCCCTCTTATACAGCAGGTTAGGTTCCAGGCTACTGCTGTACAGGACGGCCCCTCTTATACACCAGGTTAGGTTCCAGGCTACTGCTGTACAGAAGAGCCCCTCTTATACACCAGGTTAGGTTCCAGGCTACTGCTGCACAGGAGGGCCCCCTCTTATACACCAGGTTAGGTTCCAGGCTACTGCTGCACAGGAGGGCCCCTCTTATACAGGAGGTTAGGTTCCAGGCTACTGCTATACAGGAGGGCCCCTTCTTATACAATTAGGTTAGGTTCCAGGCTGAGACCTCCAGTATAACAAAGAAATCTTAGTTTAATACTTGCAGTGCAAGCCATCTCCATAACTTGCTCAAATTTGAGTGAAAAGGAAATTTCCCCATCACTTAGAGCAAAACACTGGTTCTAGTCCATCTGCCTGCCTTCTGGGTTGGTGCATCAAAAAACCAGTGTACATACAAAAGACTTGGGCATAATAGTAAGATGTACTGTACCTTGTCCATTCTCTACATTCTGAGAACAGGTGGAGGCATCATAGAGATATGGTACTCTGTCTTCCAGCTTCTCCAGTAGCATAAGAGTTGAAGGTATACCTCTGTATGGCACTTCTCCATTGCCTAACTCACAAACTACGATGCCCACACTGTAAACATCACTCTTCTCACTGTAACCATACAGATCCTGCAAGCAGTAACAACAGTATAGTAGGGCCCCACTTATCTGGCAAGTTAGGTTCTAGGCTACCGCCATAAAGCGGAAATCGCTATAATGTGGAACGCCCTTTTTTTTCCCCTACTTATAAATGCATATAAATACTAGATAACAAGTTTACATTAACATATATTAAGTTAGCAATAGAACTAGGCATTAAAAACAATAAAAAAGTAAAATACACATAAAATACACTCATTGCTTACCTTAACCCTTTCAGGGTCCAGGGGCCAAATTTCAAAGTGTGCACCAGGGTCCAAGAATTTTCAAAAAATAATTTTGTTATTTTTTCTAACGAAATGGTAATCTTTTTCTGAAGGTAATAAAACAAAAATCACGAAATTTGATGGAAAATTGACAAAATTATGCTCTCGCGAATTTTGATGTGTCGGAGATATTTACGCATCAGCGATTTTGCCAACTTTGACTCCCATTTTAGGCCAATTACAGTATTCCAGTCAACCAAATTCTTAGCTATTTCACTAGTATTACTTCTATTCTATCAATTGAGCACAAGAAATTGCCAAGTCAACTGTTTCAACAACAAAATAAAGTGACCAGAATTTGGTAATTTGGCCAATTTAATGCAATGTTCAAAATATTCCAATTTCAAAACAGGGTCCAGAATAAACAATGCAGGCATTCCTGGCACTAAACTAACATTTCCTCTGTTCATTAGTTATGTTTTCAGGCTCTACAAATGAATTCCATTTTTATTTTTTATTCACGTAATGAATTTTTATTCAAACCAAAATATAGAAGATTTATTGTTATGCAATACTGTAATAATTGTATAAATAATATCACCACATTTGTGAATGTATATTAGACCCACCAGCTGGTGTGTATTAGACTTGTGAGGTAATTTGTTTACTCTTGAACATTGGCAAAAAATTAACATTTCTGCTACTTTGAGCTCAGTTTCAAGCCATTTCCAGTACTAAACCAATCAAAGTCATCTCTATTTCTGTAGTATATCTTCCATTCTATCAAATGAGACCAGGTAATTGCAAATATAACTATATAAAAGCATATTGAAAAACACTGCAAAGTCGCTGTTTTAATCGAAAATTACGGTCTCAGTTTTTTCTCTCATTATGCACTGTGTGCTGCAGGATTTGTTTTATGTGGTGCACACATATCACATAGATGTATTCTCTCATATCTAGGCCCAAATTTACTGCTCACAGCTTATCAGAGTGAGCTGAGCTCATGGCGTAGATCTACGGTTTAGACCCTGAACATAAAGCCGTAGATCTACGACATGGACCCTGAAAAGGTTAAAATATTTATAGTCTTAATGCAGGGCGATATGAGTAGTACGTATTGTAAGAAATCAAGTGTGGCGTGTATGGTAACCAGCCAGGCTACCATACCTACCATACCAGGCCACCCTCACCCACACATAACATACTGTGACATTTAACCCTTTCAGGTTCGGCAGGCCCTCTCCTCAGGGTCGGAAATTTAAAAAAAAAAAAAAAAAAAAAAATTCTTATGAAATGATAGAGAATCTTTTCCCAATCATAATGACACAAAAAGTATGAAATCTGATGGAAAATTTATGGAATTATGCTCTCGTGAAGTTTACGCATCGGTGATTTTGCCCACTTTGAGCCCTATTTTCGGCCAATTCCAATGTATAAGTCAACAAAAATCATAACTATTTCGCTAGAACTCCATTTTTTCTATCGAATGAGTACAATGAGTACCGATTTCAACTATCCAATAAAGTGGTCAGAAATTGGCAATTTTGCCAATTTCACACAAATTTCAATACAGTGGACCCCCGCATACCGTCGCCATCACATAACGTACAATCCGCATACCACTCGCTTTTATCGCAAAAATTTTGCCTCGCATACCGCTCAAAAACCCGCTCACCACTCTTCGTCCGAGACGCGTCCAATGTGCGCCCTTAGCCAGCCTCACATGTGCCACCGGTGGCATTGTTTACCAGCCAGCCTCCGCGGTAACATCCAAGCATACAATCGGAACATTTCGTATTATTACAGTGTTTTTGGTGATTTTATCTGCAAAATAAGTGACCATGGGCCCCAAGAAAGCTTCTAGTGCCAACCCTACAGCAATAAGGGTGAGAATTACTATAGAGATGAAGAAAAAGATCATTGATAAGTATGAAAGTGGAGTGCGTGTCTCCGAGCTGGCCAGGTTGTATAATAAACCCCAATCAACCATCGCTACTATTGGTAGTACAGCTGCTGCTGCTGCTGCTGTACCACCGTCAGCTGCTGCTGCTGTAGCACCGTCAGCTGCTGCTGCTGTTGTACCACCATCAGCTGCTGCTGCTGCTGCTGTAGTACCGTCTGCTGCTGCTGTAGCATCGTCTGCTGCTGCTGTAGCACTGTCAGCTGCTGCTGCTGCTGTACCACCATCAGCTGCTGCTGCTGCTGCTGTAGTACCGTCTGCTGCTGCTGTAGTACAGTCTGCTGCTGCTGTAACATCGTCTGCTGCTGCTGTAGCACTGTCAGCTGCTGCTGTACCACTGTCAGCTGCTGCTGTAGTACCATCTGCTGCTGCTGTAGCATCATCTGCTGCTGCTGTAGCATCATCTGCTGCTGCTGTAGCACTGTCAGCTGCTGCTGCTGCTGTAGCACTGTCAGCTGCTGCTGCTGCTGCTGTAGCACCGTTGTTGGTGTGGCTTATTGAGAATACCAAGAAACAATTAACCCCAGAGGACTTGCCACCCAGGATAACCCAAAAAAGTCAGTGTCATCGAAGACTAACTTATTTCCATTGGGGTCCTTAATCTTGTCTCCCAGGATGCAACCCACACCAGTCGACTAACACCCAGGTGAACAGGGAAAAATGCCTGGAACTAGTGCTCATATTGGTGAATTTAAAGCCAGCAAAGGTTGGTTTGAGAGATTTAAGAATCGTAGTGGCATACACAGTGTGATAAGGCCTGTTCTGGAAGAAAATGCCAAACAGGACCTACAGTACTCAGGAGGAAAAGGCACTCCCAGGACACAGTGTCTCATCAGTCATTGCTGCATCTTCAATAAAGGTAAGTGTCATTTATTCTTCATTTAGTAGAGTAGTACATGCACAATATATATTGTGCATGTACTACTCTACTATTGTGCATGTATCCTTCTCTGTGTGTGTAGGAAAACGTATATTTCATGTGGTAAAATTTTTTTTTTCATACTTTTGGGTGTCTTGCACGGATTAATTTGATTTCCATTATTTCTTATGGGGAAAATTCATTCGCATACCGATCATTTCGCATAACAATGAGCCCTCTTGCACGGATTAAAGTCGCTATGCGGGGGTCCACTGTATATGCCAATTTCCAAATAGGGTCCAGAATAAACAAGACAGACATTCCTGGCACTAAAATAAAATTTTCTCTGTTCATTAGTCACGTCCCCAGTCCTCTCTTACATTTCTTTTGCTTTCCACTTTGAATTTTTATTCTTACAAAAAAAAAAATAGAAGATTTACTGTTATGCAGACTACTGCATTAGTGTAGAAATAGTATAAATAATATCAGCGCACTTGTGAAAGAATATTAGGCTCACTAGTTGACATATATTGGGCACGTGGCATTTGTTTACTTTTGAACTTATGCAAAAATCGAACATTTCTGCTACTTTGACCTCAATTTCAAGACACTTTTCATTTCAATTTCTGTAATATGTCTTTTATTCTATAAAATGAGACCAGGAAAACTATAATACAACCATAAATAGCACATGAAAATACAATGCAAAGTCGCTGTTTTAACACGTAAACGGTCCAAGCAGATCTACGTTCACATGTGTAGTGCTACAAAAGTAGATCTACGTTTTTTTAACATATTTTCAAATGTAACCAAAAAAAAAAGTAGATCAAAGTTTTTTTACACATTTTCAAATGTAAAAAAACAAAAAGAAGATCTACTGTTTTACATAGTTTCAAATTTTGAAAAAACGTATATATAAGTTTGGACCGTTTACAGGTTAAAGCAAAAACAAGGTCGGAGTTTTTTTTTTCGCATTATGCACTGTGCGCTGCAGGATTTTTTTTATACTGTGCACACTGACCACACAGACCCATTCTTTCATGTGTAGGCCTACCAGCTTTCTCTCGTTAGATTTGAAGGCACTAGAATTATGCGTACTAGTACGGCACCAACCCTGGCGAGCAAGCTGTACTAGTACGGTACCAACCCTGAAAGGGTTAAAGCATCCCAGAGCGATAAAATGCATATACAGTTCACTCATTACTTACCTTAACCCTTTGACTGTCGAAACCCCAAATCCTAAGGTGTCTCCTGGTGGCGCAAAATATTTGAAAAAAAAAATTATTTTTTCTTATGAAATGATAGAGAATCTTTACCCGATGGTAATGACACCAAAAGTGTGAAATTTGATGGAAAACTTACAGAATTACGCTCTCGCAAAGTTAGCGACCTAGGCGATATTTACAAATTGACAATTTCGCCCAATTTGAGCCCTATTTTTGGTTAATTCCATTGTTCCAGTCGACCAAACTCATAACTATTTATTTAGAGCTCCATCTGTTCTATTGATTGAGTACAAGAAACTGCCCATTTACCGATTTAAACTTCCCAATAAAGTGGTCAGAAATTGGCAATTTGGCCAATTTCAGGCAAAATAAAAAATATGCCAATTTCAAAATAGGGTCCAGAATGAACAATGCAGACATTCCTGGCTCTATAATAACATTTTCTTTGTTCGTCAGTCACGTCTCCAGGCCCCTCTTGATATTACTCTTGCTTTCTACTTTTAATTTTTATTCAAACAAAAAAATAGAAGATTTACTGTTATGCAGACTACTGCAATATTGCAATAATTGTATAAATAACATCAACCCATTCATGACTGCATATTAGAATGGCTAGTTGGACATTTATTGGACAATGACATCATTTGTTTACTCTTGAACATTGGCAAAAATCAAACATTTCACCTACTTTGAGCTCCATTTCAAGGTCCTTTTCATAGTAAAATGAATCAAAATCACCTCTATTTTTATGTTTTCCATTCTATCAAATGTGACCAAGAAAATGAGAATATAACCATAAAAACTGAAAATACACCTCAAAGTCGGCGTTTTAATCTAAAAACACTGTCCGAGTGTTTTTTTTCTCATTATGCACTGGTTGCTGCAGGATTTTTTTATATGGTACACACTGACCACACAGATCCATTCTCTCACATGTGTCCCTACCAGCTTTCTCCTGCTTGATTTGAAGCCGCTAGAATTTTTGAGTATACATACGTAAGACATGGTGGCTCGTAAGACGTATATGTACGACTGAAACAATCAAAGAGTTAAAATATTTGTAGTCTTAAGTAGGGTCAGTGGTGAGTAAATGAAATAAAACGAATAAATGAGAGAAAGAGAGAATGAATATATGAGAGAGGACAGATGCAGAGTTATGTAAACAAACCAGGCAAATGCATTTGGTTTGTGTACAAATTGTTTCCACATTGATACAGTAGAATACGTAAGAGCAACACTCCCATTCTCATGTAACACCATTTTTAGAAGAAATGATGTTCTGAGTGAAGGCATACAATAGGAACAATTTTCTACAGTTACCCCCAGTAATATTATAGTGCACACATTTTCTCTGATGTTGGACTAGAAAAAACATTATTCTTGCCATGCCGGGTCGCCATATGGAAAAAGACCCGGGCCGGAAGTACCGGCAACTCTCGAATGAATGAATGAATGAATTCTTGCCGTCACTCCTACAGGTCACCAGGCTACCACATCTCTCATTTACGTTAATTTATTCTACTGCGGGGTGTATTTATCATGTTTGTGTGTTACACAGCATGTTCATTATTTAATTTTGAAAAAATATCATAGCTGGATTAATGAAAATGTGTATATTAATGTAACATATGACATTTAGTGTGCCTCAGTGATTATTATTGAGTATTATCATTATTAATATGGTGTCTCGAGACATAAGACACTCTTACTGATTTTAATGGGTACCTGCATGCCAGCACAGTGTGTAAGTTTATTTAGGTACAGGTATACATAAGTATAATTATCAGAGTATGTATTCAAATTCAAATTCATTTATTTCTTTGCTAGTAGTACATTGAGATTATATTTTTACAATAATGGGTTGCAGTGCAAGAAGAGCCTCTATTATGCCTAGGCATTATGGGCTGACTTAATTTAATGGCTTACTGACTACTTATCACTAAAGAAATTATCATAGTTGTACAGTAGTTCTATTAATTGTAAGTGAATCTAATTTATACAAACCAAAGGATATATTCATGTATCCAAAAATGCTTTTTACAAAACATGATTCAGGAGTAGTTTTCAGTAGTTTACAGTATGGGACTGCTACAATCTGGTGGAGGGCAATACTGGTTTTGGCAGGTATGTATACTTCTATAACCCCTTCTCCTGAATATATTACTAAATGTACAAGGAGAAACTTTCGTTTCTCCTTTTGGGCCACCCCGCCTCGGTGGGATACGGCCGGTGTGTTGAAAGAAAGAAAGTACAGTGTACCCCCGAGTTTCGTGATTAATCCGTTCCAGGGAGCCTGCCGAAAGTCAAAATTCACGAAACTCAAAACCATTTTCCCCATAAGAAATAATGGAAATAAAATTAATCCGTTCCAAACACCCAAAAATATTAAAATGAAACATTTTTTTCAAATTAAATAAAGATTTACATACTGAAATCAATGAGAAATCAAGTACATGCATATAAAAAATAATAATAACATTACACTTACCTTTACTGAAGACTTCTGGGTGGATGGAAGACGGGAGGAGGGGATAGGAGGAAGGTGTACACTATTGTTTGGAAGGAGAATCACCTTCCATTAGGACTTTAGGTAGCAAGTCCTTATCTGGGGTTACTTCCCTTCTTCTTTTAATGCCACTGGGAACAACTTGAGAGTAACTGGACCCCTGTTGCACAAAATATCTGTCCAGATAGGTCTTTTTCTGGCATTTCTTTAAGATTTCCCTGAAGTGGGACACAACACTGTCATTGAACATGTTGCAGATATGGCTTGTTTCAGCTTGGTCAGGGTGATACTTTTCAACAAAACTTTGCAACTCATTCCACATTCCACACACGTCCTTAATCACTGAAGAAGGAACCTCCTTCACTCTCTTTTCCTCCTCCTCTGAAGCAAGTTCCTCGGCTGTGGTCTGATGCTGTTCCAGTTGAAGCTCTTGCAGTTCGTCAGTGGTTAGCTCTTCCCTGTGGTCCTCCACCAACTCTTCCACATCCCTGTCACTCACCTCCAACCCCACAGACTTGCCCAATGCCACAACACCTTCCACAACAGGCAGAGGGTCGGCAGGGACAGGGTCTGCCTCAAACCCTTCAAAATCCCTCTGGATCGTGTTCCTTTCTTTATTTACCAAAGTGCTTGCACTAGCTTTCCTTGGATCCATGATGACTTATTTAGCAGTTACAAGCACAAAAAACAATAGATTATTATGAAATGTATTGTATGAACCCACAGGGTGATGGTCACGTGTTGGTAAACAATGGCACACTGAGCGTGAATGGCGTGGGAGACTGGCTTGGTGTGCGCGGTGACGGGCGGACGGGTACCGGACAATCGCCGAAACATGAGTCTAATCACGAAACTCGAGGCCAAATTTTGCCAAAAAAACTCGCCAAAGGTCAAATTTCACGGAAAGTCGATGCTGCCGAAACTCGAGGGTCCATTGTATACTTCTATGTGGTAATTTGTCAATATAAGCTTGGTTGTCTAGTCTTGAAGTTTTAAGATTTAGGTAATTGGTAGATTTATTGGTAATGTTAAATACTGAGTACTGAGTATTTAGTCTAGGGTGGTTAAGTGGCGTTTGAGAAGAGTCTTAAATTGATTTTCAGACTGGATTACTTTGGTATTTTCTGGTAATGAACTCAAAATTTTGGGGCCCTTTATGTGCATAGAGTTTTTACACAGTGTGATATGGACACGGGGTACATCAAAAAGAGATCTGTATCTTGTGTTATGGTCGTGTGTCCTGTTAAGATTGGTGAGGAAAAGTTTCAGTGGAGGGTTTATATTTGTGTGTATTGTTCTATGTACGTAGTAGGCACATGAATAAGTGTGGATGTTCTTAATGGTGAGCAGATTTAGACTTTTGAATATTGGTGGAGTATGCTGTCAGGAGTGGGAATTTGTTATCATTCAGACTGCTTCCTTTTGCTGGGTTATTAGTGGTCTTAGGTGATTTACTGTATATATTATGTATATATAAAATATGAAATAACTTTTAAAAACACTTGAAATATTTGAAAGTTTCCAGACATAATGGACATATGCGGTGCTCACGGAAAATGTAAACAAACCGGGTGGGGCACGGTTACCATATTAGAAAGTTAGGTGGGGGGAGTCTTACAGCGAGTTTTTTTCAAAATCTTAAATGTCTGTATTCGCAGAACCCCGTAAAGCAAAATGCTGTAAAGCGGGGCCCTACTGTATTACTCTATGGTGTATGTATACTATACAGTACTGTACAGAAACACTGAAAAAACTGCATATAAGCCTATCATCACAGTTTTGTTTTTTTTAAATTTAACAATTTTCCAATAATGTGTTATCTATGACATACTGTATGCCATAAAAATTTTATAACGATTCATTCACTAATATATAGTCTAGGCTACAGTGAAGCAATCATATAAATTAGACTAAGCTACCATAAAGTAATCGTACTGCTGTTTCTTCATTATCAATACATAAAACGTCATACCTGTAAATAAATAGGAATTTCTTCTTCACATTACCTTTTCATTTTTGATGTCTAGTGTTAGTAATACATATAATATCTACAGTGTTTTATATCATTCAAGACAATACTGATGTAAGTACACCTACCATCCGACTTACGACCTGCTCGACATACGACCACTTGACTTACGACCGTGTTTTTTATGCCAAATTTCTGGGAAATAAACAACTGTTTGTATTGTACACAGTGTTTATCCTAAACCTTACAGTATAAAATACAGTACTAACAGCATAAAAAGTAAAGTAAAAAATGAAATATCAAAATATAACAATAAAATAAAGTCACTACAAAAATGTGATGTTAATATTCAGTAGTAAAGTTCGACTTACGTCCATTTTGACTTACGACCGGTTGGTCGGAACCATAAGTCGGATGGAAGGTGTACTGACAAACAGATTATTCATCTTGTAAACTGACAACAAACTTATGAAAATGAAAATGTTTATTTCCCTGCAAAGCTTACAATGTGTGATTTACATATTATGAAATATCACAGTGGACCCCCAGTTATCGGCCTGTTCTGTTATCAGCCAACTCGGTTATCGGTTGATTTTTCAGCGCCCAGTTATCAGTCGTTAATTTGGTTATCAGCCATTTGGGACGCGTTTGTCCGTCGGCCCCAGCCGCTTGAGCGTCAGTTTGGCTGTGCCTCTAGGTGAGTGAGGAAGCTTCTGCTCATTCATCCAAACAGATTGCTATAATCCATTGTTTTTTGTGGTTAGTGATTGGGTGCAACTACAAGATAAGCAACCATGGGCCCAAAGAAACACGTTACATGGTAAATAAAAACATGCAATGCATATATGCGATGTATATTTAACCCTTTGACTGTTTACGCCATATAAATACGTCTTATGCGCCAATGTTTCTGACGTATTTATACGCACAAATTCTAGCGGCTTCAAATCAAGCGGGAAAGGCCTGGTAGGCCTACATGAGAGAGAATGGGTCTCAGTGGTCGGTGTGCACCCTGTGAAAAAAATCTGGGACCCAGCGGTGCATTGTGGGAACGCCATCTTGTTAGTCTATTTTCACCATGCCTCTCGGTAAGAAGTTCCTCACTCCTCGGCAGATTGGAGGTCTTTTGTTCCCAAGTGATAGCTCTAACAGCGATGAAAATGTCAGTGACAGTGAATTCCAGGGTTTTGAAGTGAGTGTTACTGGAAAAAGTGCCCAGGATAACGTAATTAGTGATGAAAACCCAGATGACCCACAACCTTCCACCTCTGGTGCTGGGCCGGCTTGTTCACGTTCACGTTCGCCTGTACCAGGACGAAAGAGGAAACTATTTGGTCATGTACAACACCCAGATGTTAGCAGTGAATGTGATAGTGATAGTGATTTCAAGGTCATTGAAAGCAGTTCTAGTGACAGTGAGGGTGAATATTCCCCAGTGAAGCGGCAGTATGTACGACGTAGCATGAGGTCTGGTAGTGCTTCATATGTTGTTCCAAGGGGAAGGAGAAACTCTGGGAGCACATCCCGTGGCCCTACACCACAACCTGATAGTGAAGATGACGATATTCTTACGATGGGTATGAATGATGTGAGTGAGGGAGCAGGCAGTGGTGGTGATAGTGATGGTGGCACGGCCCATGTGGCACCATCAGCGGGCCACGCTACTACCCACGCTGCTGACTCTGCACAACAACCAGCCTCACCCGACCCCACACTCCCACAATCACGGTACAATATCCAGAACCCACCAGCAGACCGCATCTGGGATTGGCAGGACGGTGACGAGTTTGTTCCCAGTCCCCATGACTTTGATGAAACACAAAGTGGAATAAAGCCATCATGTCCACTTGGGAACAATGCTAGTGAACTGGACTGCTTTGAGTTATTCTTTGATGAACCCCTGATGGACATCATTGTCAAGGAAACAAACACATACTATGATTACACCATGGCAAATACAATTCTCTCACCAAAATCACAGCTACACCAGTGGAAGGAGACAACTTGGCAGAGATGTACCTGTTTTTTGCCACAATAATGCTTATGCCACATGTGTAGAAGCACACTGTCACCACATACTGGGCAACAGAACGCCTGATTTCAACTCCAGGTTTTAGTGACATTATAGGTGTCAATCGTTTCCTGATACTGTTAAGTATGTTACACTTTTCAGACAAAACCAGGCCTGACAGAACCGACAGGTTATATAAGATCAGAAATGTGTTTATGTACCTGAAACAAAAGTGCTGCATGTATTTTTATCCCTTCAGGAAGCTTGTTATTGATGAGTCCTTGATTTTATTCAAAGGAAGACTCTCATTCAAGCAATATATACCAAGCAAGAGGAAATGCTTTGGTATAAAGCTATTTGTACTGTGTGATTGCAGAAGTGGTCTAGTTTTGGATATCATTGTGTACACTGGCAGTAATACTTTGAGAGATACCATGAAGTTATTGGGTATCTCTGGTGATGTGGTTCGAACAATGATGGAACCATATCTTGGTAAGGGGCATATGTTATTTACTGATAACTGGTACACAAGCCCCTTACTCAGTGATTTCTTGCGAATGAACTTGACATATATGTGTGGCACAGTGCGTGGTAATTGTAAACATATGCCAAGGTTCGACGCTGGCACTTGCAGAGGTGAGGTGCAAGCCTTTGCTGCCAATGACATCATGGCATTTCGGTGGCATGACAAACGTGATGTCACATTGTTGACATCAGTTCACCGAAACGAAATGGCACACAGTGGCAGGCACAACAGAGAGACCAATGAACCCATTCTAAAGCCTGCAGCTGTCATGGACTACAACCTCAATATGCGCTTAGTGGACAAATGTGACATGCAGGTTGGGTTTGCAGACTGTGTACGCAAGAGTTATAAGTGGTATATAAAACTTTTTTTTTCATCTTGTTGATATCTCTATGCTAAATACTTATAACATATACAAGTTGAAGACCAACAAAACACCAAAATAAGGTGAATTTTGTTTGTCAGTAATCAGACAAATAATTGCAAAGTACCAAGGAGCAACACCTGCAATAGACCAGCGCCCACGAAATTACCAACACATGTCATCTCGTTTCAGGCCTGGTGATCACTACCCCATACAATTGCCTCCTACTACTGCCAAGAAAAATGCTCAGAAGAGGTGTTATGTATGTACACATACCACAAAACGCCCACAAACATGCAGAGACACTCGTTTTATGTGTGAGGAGTGTCAAGTGCCCGTCTGCATATACCCATGTTTTAAAAAGTTCCACAAGCTGCAGCAGTTCTAGGAACGTGGTTAGTGACTGTACATATGTATATATATTATGGAACAATAGTAATAAACATTGTTTTGTATTGTTTGTTTGTGTAAACTAAGTGTATACACAAACTAATAGTGATAAAGTTTGTTCTGTTATTGTGTTGTAAACAATGAGTGTATATTTGAACAATGCACCTTACATTGGTCTCACAGGCCACATAAGTTACTTGGAAAAGAAAAATATTGAAAAATGCAAGAAACTTTTGAATTAGAGTAAATAAAAGAATACCGGGTGGGCGGCAGTCGCCGCTGTTGCCGTACACTTGTCACTTTCTGCAAACTTTGCGGCTCTATATCTCGGTAAGTACTGATGGCAAAATTTTTTGTTTAGGCTTAAAACACTCAGAAAAATATTCCTAACATTTTCATAAGAAAAAATATTTTTTTTTTTTTTTTAATATTTTGCGACATAGAATGACAGTTTCAGAAAGGGGCCTGCGACAGTCAAAGAGTAAATAATAATTACTGGTACATTAAATGTCTTATTTTACGTTAATATAGACATTTTCATTAACCCATCTATTATATCTTCAAAATTATATAAGAAACATGTTACATAGCGTATAAACATGCAATGTTTATTATATGCAATGTATATTTAATAATCATTCTTTGGCACATTAAATGTCTTATTTTACATTAATATAAACATTTTCATTGAGCCATCTATGATATCTTCTTCAAAATTATATAAGAAACACGTTACATAGCATATAAACATGCAATGTTTATTATATGCGATGTATATTTAACCCTCTGAGGGTCGACAGGCCCTCTCCGAAACTTGTTCTCAGGGTCGGCCAAATTTAAAAAAAAGAAAATTTATTTTTTCTTATAAAAGGATAGAGAATCTTTTCCCAATCATAATGACACCAAAAGTATGAAATTTGATGCAAAACTTGCGGAATTATGCTCTCGCGAAGTTAGCGGTCTCAATGATATTTACGCATCGGCAATTTTGCTCACTTTGAGCCCTATTTTCAGCCAATTCCAATGTACTAGTCGACAAAAATCATAACTTTTTCGCTAGAACTCCATTTTTTCTATCGAATGAGTACAAGAAACCACCCATTTACCAATTTCAACTATCCAATAAAGTGGTCAGAATTTAGCAATTTTGCCAATTTCACACAAATTTCAAAAGATGCCAATTTCCGAATAGGGTCCAGAATAAACAAAGACATTCCTGGCACTAAAATAACATTTCCTCTGTTCGTTAGTCACATCCCCAGGCCCCTCTTATATTTCTTTGACTTTCCGCTTTGAATTTTTATTCTTACAAAAAATAGAAGATTTACTGTTATGCAGACTATTGCATTAGTGTAGGAATGGTATAAATAATATCAGCACACTTGTGAAAGAATATTAGACTCACCAGTTGACGTGTATTGGACGCTTGGCATGATTTGTTTACTTTTGAACTTTGATAAAAATCGAACATTTCTGCTACTTTGCGCTCAATTTCAAGGTATGTACTTTTCATTGTAAAACCAGTCAAAATCATCTCAATTTCTGTAATATGTCTCCCATTCTATAAAATGACACCAAGAAAACTATAATACAACAATAAATACCATACGAAAATACAGTGCAAAGTCGCTGTTTTATTCCAAAAACACGGCCAAAGCTTTTTTTTCTCATTACGCACTGTGTGCTGCAGGATTTTTTTTATACTGCGCACACTGGCCACATAGACCCATTCTTTCATATGTAGGCCTACCAGCTATCTCTCATTAGATTTGAGGGCGCTAGAATTTAGGCGTACTAGTACGTCTAAAACACTGGGTCGTAAGCCGTACTAGTATGACCAAAACCCTCAAAGGGTTAATAATCACTCTTTGGCACATTAAATGTCTTATTTTACATTAATATAAACATTTTCATTGATCCATCTATTATATCTTCTTCAAAATTATATAAGAAACACGTTACATAGCATATAAACATGCAATGTTTATTATATGCGATGTATATTTAATAATCACTCTTTGGCACATTAAATGTCTTATTTTACGTTAATATAAACATTTTCATTGATCCATCTATTATATCTTCTTCAAAATTATGTAAGAAACACGTTACATAGCATATAAACATTTTTTTTTTTTTTCAACAAGTCGGCCGTCTCCCACCGAGGCAGGGTGACCTAAAAAAAGAAAGAAAATCCCCAAAAAGAAAATACTTTCATCATCATTCAACACTTTCACCACACTCACACATTATCACTGTTTTTGCAGAGGTGCTCAGAATACAACAGTTTAGACGCATACACATATAAAGATACACAACATATCCCTCCAAACTGCCAATATCAATATCAATATAAGCATGCAATGTTTATATGCAATGTATATTTAATAATCACTCTTTGGCACATTAAATGTCTTATTTTATGTTAACCCTTAAATTGTCCACACGTAGATATACACTGACGTGTGGCAGGCTCTGAACGTAGATCAACTTTTTATTTTTCATTCCTTCAAATTTGGTGCAATAGGCCTGAGTCGCCTAGACATGAAAGAATGGGTCTGTGCACTCAGTGTGTGCACCATGAAAAAAATCTGGGAGCACTTAGTACCTTGTGGAAGCACCAGTTCAACTGAACGCCAGCTAGAGCAAATATCGTGGCAAACACCAAGAATTCACTGATGTCATGTCATATTAAAACTCACATTTTAAGAGGAAAGTAAAAATAGGTTAGATAAATGCATGAGCGGGTGTGGGTGGGTGTGAGTTGCACCTGACTAGCTTGTGCTACTAGGCCAGATGTTGTGCTCCTTCTTTCAGTGGATGTGACCTGATTAGGTGGGTCATTGGTCTAAGCCAGGGGTGACATGGACCTGTTTGCATGGGCCAGTAGGCCTGTTGCAGTGTTCCTTCTTTCTTATGTTCTATGTATTTGGCTTTGGCTATCTCTGTCTGTATCTGTCTATATCTCTATCTGTCTATATCTCTGTCTATCTATATCACTGTCTATTTGTATCTCTGTCTCTCACATGTACTCATAAATACAATTATACATAATGTAAATTACCTAGGATAACCCAAAAATTCCAGGTCAAGTGCTATACAGTGTTTGTAGATCTAAGACATAAATAAACATGATGCAAGTAATAGCAGTGTCACTTGCTCAGCAATCAGGGAGCAGCACATACACCACAAACCAACAGGTTTACTATCCGCTCCCTGAGACAGAGACAAGCAGGTGGAAAGACACACACACACAGGCAGACAGAAAGACAGATAAGCAGAACTAGACAGACAGATAGACAGACAGACAGATAGATGTACAGATATACAGATAGACAGATAGGTGTACAGATAAACTGATAGATGTATAGATAGACATACAGAGACATGTTTGTGTGCAAGAGTAAAAACATATAAAGGCAAGGTTTTCTCCAGCAGAGAACATTCATCAAATGTCACTGTTATCTAACGCTGTTGTAACACCATTATTCAAGGAGCTCATATTACACTCCAGGCACACACAGGAGACAGAAAGACAGATAAGCTGAACTGGACAGACAGATAAGCAGAACTAGGTAGACAAACAGACAGATAGATGTACAGATACAGATAGATATACAGATAGATAGATGTACAGATAGACAGATAGATGTACAGATAGTCAGGCAAACAGATAGACTGACAGACAGACATACAAAGACATGTTTGTGTGCAAGAGTAAAAACATATAAAGGCAAGGTTTTCTCCAGCAGAGAACATTCATCAAATGTCACATATCTGACCCTTGTCATAACACCATGCTTCAAGGCGGTTCATACTCCAGCATGTCTAAAACATTGCTGTGACCTGTAAATACTTTGTATATATTTCTAGACAATAGTAAATGACCAGGGCAGGTGAAAATGTTCACCTGTCAATGTGATTGTTACAATTTGAGTACTCTTTCAGTACATAATATTAGTGTCAGAACAAAGATTGGCTATGAAATCACAAGAACTGTTATGAATTGTAATTATCAGAACATAAAAATTATATAAATTAAAATAAAACTGAGAAAAAAAGGTAAATCGGCAGCACTTTTGCAAGCGGCAGGACTGGATGTTGCCGTCAGGTAAGCATCCAGAGCCAACTTCACGGTCTTATATCTCAGTATGTACTAGTCCTAATTTTTTTTTTCTGTGTGTTTTACCACACAGAAAATACCCCTCTTTAATTTAAAAACAAAAAATGATTTTTTAATTTTTCAAAATATTTGGAGCGCCTCGCAGGCGAACGTAAATCTACGTTTGGACAGTTTAAGGGTTAATATAGACTTTTTTTTTTTTTTCAACAAGTCGGCCGTCTCCCACCAAGGCAGGGTGACCCAAAAAAGAAAAAAAATCCCCAAAAAGAAAATACTTTCATCATCATTCAACACTTTCACCACACTCGCACATTATCACTGTTTTTGCAGAGGTGCTCAGAATACACAGTTTAGAAGCATACACATATAAAGATACACAACATATCCCTCCAAACTGACAATATCCCAAACCCCTCCTTTAAAGTGCAGGCATTGTACTTCCCATTTCCAGGACTCAAGTCCGACTATATGAAAATAACCAGTTTCCCTGAATCCCTTCACTAAATATTACTCTGCTCACACTCCAACAGACCGTCAGGTCCCAAGTACCATTCGTCTCCATTCACTCCTATCTAACACGCTCACGCACGCTTGCTGGAGGTCCAAGTCCCTTGCCCACAAAACCTCCTTTACCCCCTCTCTCCAACCCTTACGAGGACGACATTTTCATTAATTCATCTATGATATTTTCTTCAAAGTTATATAAGAAACATGTAACATATCATGTGGCATATAAACATGCAATGTTTATATGTTATCGAGTGGAGAATCAGACGGAGAGTAAACATTACATTTTCTCTGATGAAGCGTTAGAGAAAACTGTGAATCTGGCAACTGGTGCAGTAACCGCCCTTCATATGCACTTGTTTACAATTCTCGGCATGAATTATTCATTACTTCTCCCTTTGTTTATGATGGCATCTAAAGGTAGTTGTTAGAAACGATTAAATTCAGTGAACATGGTAATGATATTGCTGCGTAGTGTAATAATATGGCTGTGTAGTGTAATAATATAGCTGTGTAGTGTAGCCCGGGGGTATGGCTACATACATGTACTGTACCTACATCTACAGCTACCTACACTGACTTCCTACAAATAAATACTACTCACCTCTTGCCCTACATTAAGACTACAAATATTTTAAGGTAAGTAATGAATGTACTGTAGCAGTAAATGACAGAGATTAAAGAGGTGTGTGCAATGTAGACTAGGGTGCAAGCTTTTGTAGAGAAACACCACCCTGACCAAGCTGAAACAAGCCATATCTGCAACATGTTCTGTGACAAAACCCTGTCCCACTTCAGGGAAATCTTAAAGAGACACCAGAAACAGACCTCTATGGACAGATCTGTTGTGCAACAGGGGTCCAGCGACTCTCAAGCTGGTCCTAGTGGCATTAAAAGACAAAGAAATGAAGTAACCCCAGAGAAGGCTTTGCTACCTGAAGTCTTTATGGAGGGGGATTCCCCTTCCAAACACTAACTCCTCCCTCTTTCCTCTTCCCTATCTTCCAGAAGCCAGCATTAGCCTTCAATAAAGGTATGTAATACTTGCATAATTGTTAAAAAATTATTTTTTTTTTTTGTGAATATTTTTGTCTGGAACGGATTAATTGTATTTCCATTAATTCTTATGGGAAATATTAATTGTACAACTATGATATACTCCTTAGTGTTAAGTAGACTGTAAGCCAATAACGTTAAGTTGGCCCATAATGCCTAGGCATAATAGAGGCTTTCTTTGCATTGCAACCCACTATTATAAATACAAAATCTCAATGTACTGTCTGCAAAGACATAAAATAAATAAATAAATAAATAAATAAATGAACACTGGGGTCATCCCACACACACTAAAAACAACAGACATAGCCCCACTCCACAAAGGTGGCAGTAAAGCAACTTCAAAGAACTACAGACCAATAGCACTAACATCCCATATCATAAAAATTTTTGAGAGGGTTCTAAGAAACAAGATAGCCAACCACCTAGATACCCACCAATTACACAACCCAGGGGGGAAACACGGGTTTAGAGCAGGTCGCTCCTGCCTGTCCCAGCTGCTGGACCACTATGACAAGGTCCTGGATGCTGTAAAGGGATAAACAAAATACAGATGTAGTATACACAGACTTTGCAAAAGCTTTTGACAAGTGTAACCATGGTGGAATAGCACACAAAATGAGTGATAAAGGAATAACCTGAGGACTCAACAGGATTACTACGAATCCTCTTGTTCTCCTCCGTTAATCGCCGCATCTCCATCTTAGCAACCCTAAGCTCCTCTTTTAGCTGCTGGTAGAGTTGCTCAAGAGAGGGCATCCTGGTTCAGATTCACAGAGAGCACACAGACAAGTCTTCACAGAGCTAAGTGCACATCACCACTAAGTACACCTGTGACTGAGAGCATACCATGTAATTAAAAGTGGTAAATCAGGTGCTAAAGGGTCATCTTTTCTTCGATTTATTTTATTATACTCAGCAGCGCTTTCAGTTTTAGCTTTAACCCTTTGAGGGTCGACAGGCCCTCTCCGAAACTCGTTCTCAGGGTCGGCCAAATTTAAAAAAAAAAAAATTATTTTCTCTTATGAAAAGATAGAGAATCTTTTCCCGATCATAACGACACCAAAAGTTTGAAATTTGATAGAAAACTTACGGAATTATGCTCTCGCAAAGTTAGCGGTCTCGGCGATGTTTACGGATCGGCGATTTTGCCCACTTTGAGCCCCATTTTCGGCCAATTTCACTGTACTAGTCGACAAAAAACATGAATATTTCGCTAGAACTCCATTTTTTCTATCGAATGGGTGCAAGAAACCACCCATTTATAAATTCAACTATCCAGTACAGTGGTCAGAATTTAGCAATTTTGCCAATTTCACACAAATTTCAAAAGATGCCAATTTCGGAATAGGGTCCAGAATAAACAAGAAAGACATTCCTGGCACTAAAATGACATTTCCTCTAGTCATTAGTCACGTCTCAAGGCCCCTCTTATATTCTTTTGCTTTCCACTTTGAATTTTTATTCTCACAAAAAATATAAGATTTACTGTTATGCAGACTACTGCATTAGTGTAAAAAATGGTATAAATATTATTGGTGCACTTGTGAAAGAATATTAGACTCACCAGTTGACGTGTATTGCACGCTTGGCACGATTTGTTTACTTTTGAAGTTTGGTAAAAATCGAACATTTCTGCTACTTTGAGCTCAATTTCAAGGCACCTTTCATTGTAAAACCAGTCAAAATCATCTCAATTTCAGTAATATGTCTTCCATTCTATAAAATGAGACCAAGAAAACTAGAATACAACAATAAATACTATACGAAAATACACTGCAAAGTCGCTGATTTATTAAAAAAAAATGGAAAAAGTTTTTTTTTTCTCATTATGCACCGTGTGCTGCAGGATTTTTTTTAGACTGTGCACACTGACCACATAGACCCATTCTTTCATATGAAGGCCTACCAGCTTTCTCCCACTAGATTTGAGGTCGCTAGAATTTATGAGTACTAGTACGTCAAAAACCCCTACGCGTAAGACGTACTAGTACGACGAAAACCCTCAAAGGGTTAAAATAATTATTTTAGTCCATATATTCATATTTGTTAGTGGTTAACAGTAAATGTTTTTTTATTTTTGATAATTGCAACAGCCTATTCTCTACTTGCCTTCTGTAGATACTTATTTACATCCTCCTTTACTCTTATTAATACAAATATCAATCCTGATATCAACCTCTTATTAAACTGCACAAATAATCCTAACAGTAACTGCCATTACTACACTACTACTCAGGCTAAAACTCGACTTAGTGCCAGCAAGAACATAACAGTTTTCAACTATAATGTTAGATCACTGAGTTAACTCTATAATGACCTCCTTGCACTGCTGAAGTCTCAAAATGCTAATTTAACTTTCATTATTCTTACTGAAACCTGGCTCAAACAAGATTTGACAGACATATTTACCATACCTGATTACACAGCCATACATAACTGCAGGCCTGACCAACTAGGAGGAGGCACTGCCATCTATTACTCTGATGAACTGGAATGTATGAAATTTACTTGCACAAGGGACGACAGTGGTGAATGTATAATAGCTAAATTCGCATCAAAAAACCTAAAAAAACACCTATAACAGTTGAAGCAGTCTATAGATTACCACAAACAAATTCTTACACTTTTAGTGGTAACCTTAGAAACAAGATAACTGACTCAGAGCTGAATAAACACCACCTGATACTTAACCTCATCCAAGCAGCTGACTCTCCAGTAGCTGATTTCACAAACACTATGAGCAACTGCTTGCTACTACCCCATATAACTAAGGCAACAGAATCTCCGAGACAAGTGCCTCATTACTTGACCAAATCTGGATCAACAGTAGGTAGTAGGTTGGTAGACAGCAACCACCCAGGGAGGTACTACTGTCCTGCCAAGTGAGTGTAAAACAAACCTTTAATTGTTTTACATGATGGTAGGGTTGCTGGTGTCTTTTTTCTGTCTCATAAACATGCAATATTTCAGGTACATCTTGCTACTTCTACTTACACTTAGGTGACACTACACATACATGTACAAGCATATATATACACACCCCTCTGGGTTTTCTTCTATTTTCTTTCTGGTTCTTGTTCTTGTTTATTTTCTCTTATCTCCATGGGGAAGTGGAACAGAATTCTTCCTCCTTAAGCCACATGTGTTGTAGGAGGCGACTAAAATGCCGGGAGCAAGGGGCTAGTAACCCCTTCTCCTGTATAAATTACTAAATTTAAAAAGAGAAACTATCGTTTTTCTTTTTGGGCCGCCCTGCCTTGGTGGGATAAGGCCGGTTTGTTGAGAAAAAAGAAAAAATCTGGATCAACACTATATCTCCACTATAAGCAGGTATAATCACAGACAACACTACAGACCACTACCCCACCTTTCTCATAACCAACTTATGTAAACTGCCTCAAGACTTGAGAATCATCTCATTCGCCTACATGACGAGTCATCAGTAAATAATTTAATATTAGCACCAGGTGACATTAATTGGCAGGGAGAGCTAGATGACAGCAATAATATTCACAAAGACGTCAAAACTTTTTTACAAAAAACCCAAGACCTCTATAACATGCATTGCCCAATCAAAATGAAGCAGATCACAGCAGAGACTAAAGAGCCCATGGCTAACAAATTGTATCCTCAAATCCATTGATAAGAGGCACCAATTTGAAAAACTGTTCAGATTAGGACTAATTACTAAAGAACTAACTAAATCAGTGGTATTCATTGCGCGGCTCGCAATGACTCAATTCACGGCTCTCGAAAAATATATAAATTAATAAAAAAAAATACAGTGGACCCCCGCATACCGGACGCATCGCATACCGTACAATCCGCATACCGGACGCTTTGATCGCAAAAATTTTGCCTCGCATACCGCCCAAAAACCCGCTCACCGCCCTTCGTCCGAGACGCGTCCAATGTGCGGCCTGAGCCACGCTCACATGTTCCCCCGGTGTCATTGTTTACCAGCCAGCCTCCGCGGTAACATCCAAGCATACAATCGGAACATTTCGTATTATTACAGTGTTTTTTCTGGAAAATAAGTGACCATGGGCCCCAAGAAAGCTTCTAGTGCCAACCGTACAGCAATAAGGGTGAGAATTACTATGGAGATGAAGAAAAAGATCATTGATAAGTATGAAAGTGGAGTGCGTGTCTCCGAGCTGGCCAGGTTGTATAATAAACCCCAATCAACCATCGCTACTATTGGTGGTACAGCTGCTGCTGCTGCTGTACCACCGTCAGCTGCTGCTGCACTGTCAGCTGCTGCTGCTGTACCACCGTCAGCTGCTGCTGCTGCTGTAGTACCGTCTGCTGCTGCTGTAGCATCGTCTGCTGCTGCTGTAGCATCGTCTGCTGCTGCTGTAGCATCATCTGCTGCTGCTGTAGCATCGTCTTCTGCTGCTGTAGCATCGTCTGTTGCTGCTGTAGCATCGTCTGTTGCTGCTGTACCACCGTCAGCTGCTGCTGCTGCTGTAGCATCGTTTGCTGCTGCTGCTGCTGTAGCATCGTCTGCTGCTGCTGTAACATCGTCAGTTGCTGCTGTAGCATCGTCTGCTGCTGCTGTAGCATCGTCTGTTGCTGCTGTAGCATCGTCTGTTGCTGCTGTACCACCGTCAGCTGCTGCTGCTGCTGCTGCCGTAGTATCGTCTGCTGCTGCTGTAGCATCGTCTGTTGCTGCTGTACCACCGTCAGCTGCTGCTGCTGCTGTAGCATCGTCTGATGCTGCTGTAACATCATCTGCTGCTGCTGTAGCATCGTCTGTTGCTGCTGTAGCATCGTCTGTTGCTGCTGTACCACCGTCAGCTGCTGCTGCTGCTGTAGCATCGTCTGCTGCTGCTGCTGCTGTAGCATCATCTGCTGCTGCTGTAACATCGTCAGTTGCTGCTGTAGCATCGTCTGCTGCTGCTGTAGCATCGTCTGTTGCTGCTGTAGCATCGTCTGTTGCTGCTGTACCACCGTCAGCTGCTGCTGCTGCTGTAGCATCGTCTGCTGCTGCTGCTGCTGTAGCATCGTCTGCTGCTGCTGTAACATCGTCAGTTGCTGCTGTAGCATCGTCTGCTGCTGCTGTAGCATCGTCTGTTGCTGCTGTAGCATCGTCTGTTGCTGCTGTACCACCGTCAGCTGCTGCTGCTGCTGTAGCATCGTCTGCTGCTGCTGTAACATCGTCAGTTGCTGCTGTAGCATCGTCTGCTGCTGCTGTAGCATCGTCTGTTGCTGCTGTAGCATCGTCTGTTGCTGCTGTACCACCGTCAGCTGCTGCTGCTGCTGCTGTACCACCGTTGTTGGTGTGGCTTATTGAGAATACCAAGAAACAATTAACCCCAGAGGATTTTCCACCCAGGATAACCCAAAAAAGTCAGTGTCATCGAAGACTGTCTAACTTATTTCCATTGGGGTCCTTAATCTTGTCTCCCAGGATGCAACCCACACCAGTCGACTAACACCCAGGTGAACAGGGAAAATGCCTGGAACTAGTGCTCATATTGGTGAATTTAGAGCCAGCAAAGGTTGGTTTGAGAGATTTAAGAATCGTAGTGGCATACACAGTGTGATAAGGCCTGTTCTGGAAGAAAATACCAAACAGGACCTACAGTACTCAGGAGGAAAAGGCACTCCCAGGACACAGTGTCTCATCAGTCATTGCTGCATCTTCAATAAAGGTAAGTGTCATTTATTCTTCATTTAGTAGAGTAGTACATGCACAATATATATTGTGCATGTACTACTCTACTATTGTGCATGTATCCTTCTCTTTGTGTGTAGGAAAATGTATATTTCATGTGGTAAAAATTTTTTGTTCATACTTTTGGGTGTCTTGCACGGATTAATTTGATTTCCATTATTTCTTATGGAGAAAATTCATTCGCATACCGAACATTTCGCATAACAGCCAGCCCTCTTGCACGGATTAAGGTCGCTATGCGGGGGTCCACTGTATATAGAAAAATAATTTTTCAAGTAAGATACATATTTTCATGAGGTGAGATGGAAGACAAAGTCACAGTAAGAAATAACATTCTAACATCCCTACCCTAGTCGTACAGAAATCATACGTGTCCACTACGGGAAACTGATCAGGGTCACCGTCTAGCTCTAGGCGTCGGTGCTCTCGCTGAATCAGTTGAGTTCAAGCTTTCGGGGGAGACTGGACGTATTTCATTACTCTATGAGATTTGTGTTTGAAAATAGGCAACAGATATTTGAGACTGCGGCAACATATATGAAAGTAACGGCTTAACTGTTGCTGCTTGTGGAAGCTAGCTGCGATGGGCTAGTTTTACTTGAAACCAAAGTGCAGTCAAGTAGTGTCCATTATGATGGATCGATTTGTGGTTAAACAAAAACGCAATAGTGATGAACAGCCATCCCAGACCCGACCAGTAGAAAAGGAGGATGGAGGAGAAACGAGTGGTCAACAAAGAGACTGTGAGGGACAGGTAACCAAAAAGAGAAAGGTACGAGCGATACAAGATGAACATAGAAAATTTCAAGAAAAATGGATGGAAGAATTTGCCTTCGTGCTTCATGATACAAATTCATTATGTTTAATTTGTCAAAAGGTGTGCTCTGCTTTCAAACGCGGAAATTTAGAACATCATCTCAAAACAACACATCCAAACTTCAGTAAGATGTACCCGCCTGGGAGTAGCCTGAGAAAAAATAAAATTGAGCAACTTACTACTGCCTTGATAGTAGGACAGCAAAAACTGATTCACAGATCGACCTCTACTGCTGAAAATTTGACAGAGGCATCATTTGAAATTGCATGGATCTTGGCTAAGCATAAGAAGGCCTTTACAGACGCAGAGATAATTAAAGAGTGTTTTTTGGCCTCGTCTGAAATAATGTACGCTGACTTTAATAACAAAGATGAAATCATAAAGCAAATTAGAGGACTACAGCTATCAGACACAACAGTAATGAGAAGGGTAGAAGAACTTGGTAAAGAGATTCGTGGCCAGTTGATTGCAGATTTATCAGCTGCACCATGTTTTAGCATTGCATTGGATGAAAGCACAGATGTGTGTGACGTTGCTCAAGTGTGTGTATGGGCCAGGTTTCCGAAAGAAGACTCTTTTCGGGAGGAACTACTGTGTTTGTTACCACTGCAAGGCCAAAGGAGAGGAGAGGATATATTAAGTGCACTTCTATTCTTTTTCCATGAGAACAACCTGAACTGGTCAAATCTAGCATCTGTGTGCACTGATGGGCCTGCCTCGTATGGGCCAGTAGGCCTTCTGCAGTGTTCCTACATTCTTATGTTCTTATGTTCTTAAAGGGAAAGAGAAGGGAGTTGTCGGTTTGATAAGGAAGAGGGAAGAGATACCCAACTTTGCCACTTTTCATTGCATCATACACCAGGAAGCACTTGTGGCAAAACTAAAAAACTGTGAGTTGCAAAATGTGATGTGGCTGGTTGTGCGAGTGGTCAATTTTATTGTTTCACGAGCACTAAATCACCGCCAGTTTCGCGAACTGTTGGAGGAGTATGAAACAGAATATGGTGATTTAGTGATGCATAACGAGGTGAGATGGTTGTCTCGTGGCAGAGTACTTGAACGATTTTTTAGTCTCCTCCCTCAAATTTGTGAGTTCCTTAGAAGTAAAGGAAAAAGCCAGCCAGAATTAGAGAATCCTGAATGGATAATGAAGATGGCTCTTTTGACTGATATCACCTGTCATCTGAATTCACTGAATCTACAGTTGCAGGGGCAAAATAAACATCCAGGTAGTATGCTGCGTGTAGTCATTGCATTCCAAAACAAGATTACAACACTATTCATACCAAACAGACAATTTGTTTACTTTCCAAAGCTCAGAAAAGCCATCATAAATGATCCAGAATATTTGCAATGTTTCAGCTATGATGCATTTGAGGAAGTACTAAGGGAGTTGAGGGAGGAATTTCAATCAAGATTTCAGGATTTAATGGAGTACAGGGATTTTTTTAATTTCATTGATAACCCCTTCCATGTACCAGTGTCCTCCCTGACCTCAGTTATCACAGATCTTTGCCCTGATCGTGCTGCAGTGGAATGTGAGATTGTTGAGCTGCAAACAAATGACACCCTTAAAGCCCTGAATGCTAAACACAAAGCAGATGTCTACCACTTCTGGAACTTGGTCCCTGACACAGACTATCCATCTTTGAAGCAGTGTGTGCAAAAGGTGATGTCCTTTTTTGTGAGCACATACACTTATGAATCAACATTTTCAACAATGAAAATTGTGAAGAAAAAACAGAGAAACAAACTGACCAATGCGCATCTGGATTGTCTTACAAGGATTGCAGTGACAAACTACAAGTATTCCATGACAAGAGTTAAGCAGCAGCTAGTACACTTCCGCTCATCACAGCATTAAGTAAGTTTGGTCTTTATTTTGCTATTAATAACAAGATATGCAGGCTAATAACCCCTTCTCCTGTATTTATTACTAAATTTGAAAGGAGAAACTTTCGTTTTTCCTTTTGGGCCACCCCACCTCGGTGGGATACGGCTGGTACGTTGAAAGAAGAAGAATGCAGGCTAATATTACCATGTCTAATTTTTCTCATTTACTATATTGCACCAGCAGCTCAGTACTACTTAACTTAGTTGAGTTACGCTAACTTGCAGTAGCTGCAGCTCTCTCAATCAATGTGTTTAACCGAAGTGGCTCTCTTGCAAAAATTAGTGAATAACACTGGACTAAATGATACATGTCAATACTTACAAAACTAATATAAAAATCAAAGCAAATGTATTATGAAAATAGATTTATTGAAATAAAAGGTAATATGAAAAGAACCTGGCAAACCCTTTCTGAAATTTTGGGCTCTAGAAAACTGTCTAGAAACAGAGACAAACTTAACTAAACCAAATGAACCTCACATACATCCTATAGACATGGCCAACAAACTTAATGGCTTCTTCTCTACTGTAAGATCAAAGCTAGCAAGCAAAATTCCAAATACAAATACTCAGCCGAAAGATTACCTCGCTGACAACTACCCAAATACTCTATCTAGCTTCAACTAATTCTACTGAAGTCTCACTCATCATTAAATCTTTAAAAAACAAGGCACAAGATCTAAATAACTTGCCACCATTCATAAATAAAAAAGCAGCTCATGTGCTGTCGCCCATTATTGCAACACTGTTTAATAAATCTGTAGAGTCCTCAATTTTCTCAACCATATTCAAGACAGCAAGAGTTACCCCAATACTCAGAGGAGGTAATCAGATTGATTTGAACAGCTATAGACCTACAGCAAACTTGCCCTTACTTTCTATTAAAAAAAAAAAAACTACTTTATGCCTACTTTATACCCAACAACATACTTAACCCCTGCCAGTTTAGGTTTAGACCCAAAAAAGTTCGAATGATGCTGTTATACAAATGCTTGAACTATTATATACAGCCCACGATAAAAATGAATATCCACTGGGGCTTTTCACTGACCTATGGAAAGCATTTGATAAAGTGGACCACAATCTCCTGCACCTAAAACTAAATAATTATGGCATCAGAGGACATTCTCTCAGTTACCTAAAATCTTATCTTAACAATAGACAACAGTCTGGCTGGATAGTGGAGTCAACTCCACTATCCAGCCTGTAGCTGTGAGTGCCCCAGGGTAGTATCCTAGACCTACTCCTCTTTCTCATCTAGATCAATGATCTCCCCAATGCATCTCAATTCCTTAAACCAGTTCTAATTGCAGATGACACTACTAATGTCTACTCTCACTCAAACCCAGCTATACTTAGAAACACTGTAAACAACGAGCTGCTAAAAATATATATATATGTACTTGGATGATGACCAACAAACTCACTTTCTACATAGACAAAACATACTTCATGCTCTTTGGAAACAGAGCCTTAAATATCCAACTTAATATATCGATAAATGGTTCCCCCATCACAAGACACACTGAGGGTAAATTTCTAGGTCATCACCTTGATTGTAACATTAAATTTCATTCTCACATCCAGCATATATTCAAGAAAATTTCCAAATCAGTAGACCATCCTTTCCAAGATATGGTATAATGTACCCCAAATGACACTCCTTACCCTATACCACTCTTTAACCTGTTAACTGTCCAAATGTAGATCTACATTCGCTCGCCCAGTGCTCCGAATATTTTGAAAAAAAAAAAAATCCTTTTTTTTTAAATCAAAAAGGGCAATTTTCTGTGTGTAATAAGACCAAAAAAAAATTTTAGGACCAGTACTTACTGAGATATAAGACTGTGATGTTGGCAATAGATGCTCACCTGATGGCAACATGGAGTCCTGCTGCTTGCAGAAGTGTTGCCAGTATACCTTTTCACTAGTTTTTATATTATTTTATATAATTTTTATGTTCTGATAATTACAATTTATAGTAGTTCTGACACTAACATTAGGTACCGAAATTGTACTCAAATTGTCACTAACACACTGACAGGTGAACATTTACACCTGCCTTGGTCAGGAATATATACAAAGTATTTATAGGTCCCAGCAATGTTTTAGACACACTGGAGCATACATGTAACTCCTCGAAGCATGGTGTTAAGATGAGTGTTAAACTGCTGACAGGGTAAGCAGTGGAGTGACACGATGATCATACACTGCTACATGGAACCCTGGCTATTTGCTTTCACTGTTACACATAAACATGTCTGTCTGTCTGTCTAGCTATGTCTGTTTATCCGGCTTTCTGTCTGCCTGAGTGTGTGTCTGTCTTTCTGTCTGCCTGTGTGTGTGTGTCATTCTGTCTGTCTGCTTGTGTGTGTCTTTCTGTCTACTTGTCTCTTGTCTCAAAGTTGCTCATGAACCAACTGGTATTACACACGATCATATCTTATTCCTGAACAAGTGAAAGTGCATATTACTTGCCAGTTGCCAGTCATGCTTATTATGCATTATATCTACAAGCACAGTATAGCACTGTGTCTGGATTTTTTCGGTTATCCTAGGTAATTCACACTATGTTTAACTGTATTTACGTATGTGTACCTGTGAGATAGAGACAAATAGACAGAGACAGAGAAAGTGATAGACAGAGAGAGATAGATACAGACAGACAGACAGACAGACAGACAGACAGACAGACAGACAGACAGAGACAGCCAATCAGCTAGCCAGCCACTGGCCAGCCAGCCGGTGGCTGGCCGAACACGTATTACACGTTCTGGGATTGTTTCTTTTAGACGACACTACCAGTGGTACCAAAACTGAAAGGGTGTTGCACATGGGTTATTATCAAGGTTTTTGATATTTCTGCGACCACTTGTGGCCACATTCACCTCAAAGCCCCTAAACTCAGGGTCAACATCACTTGCCTCTTAAAAAGGGAGTGTTAATACAACATGACATCAGCGAATCCTTGGTGTTTGCCGCGCTGTTTGCTCTAACTGGCACTCAATTGAAATGGTGCTCCCATAAGGTACTAAGTGGTCCCATATTTTTTTAATACTGCACACACCGAGTGTCAAGACCCAATCAACGCTGACCTGACATCTCAGGCAAATCGTGCCAAATTTGGAGGCAGGATAAATAAAACACAGGTCTACGTTCGAAGCACTAGCGGTAAGAGCGTAGATCTATGTTTGGACAGTTTAACGGGTTAATATATCCCTACTTCACCTATGGCATTTGTGCCTGGGGATCAACCACAGCCAACCACCTAAACCTTTAATAACCCAACAAAAAACTGTTGTGCAGATGATTACCAGCTCCTGTGCCAGACAACACACCCCACCACTTTTCAAAAGCCTGAACCTACTAAATGTATGAGACACACACTCATATTATTGTGCCTGCTATATATACAGAACATTAAACTCCAATATAAACCATCCACTTAAACCTCTCCTTGATAGCTACAACAGAACACACAGTCACAATACAAGGCACAAGGCACTCTTCGACATCCCTCGTGTCAGTCTCACACCATGGAAAAATGCAATGCACAAAAAGGGCCCGAAGATCTGGAATTCACTACCTGAACCAATAAAGGAACCCCAACTACAAAGAAATTTAGGGTTATGCTTAAAAATCATCTCATCTCTCAATACTAACCAAACCAACCAAAACAACTTCTAATCAGTTTGAAGCAGCTCTTCCAAATATTATATGACCTCTAGTCCTAGGTAGTAGGTTGGTAGACAGCAACCTTTCAGGGAGGTACTACCGTCCTGCAAAGTGAGTGTAAAACGAAAGTCTGTAAATGTTTTATATGATAGTAGGATTGCTGGTGTCTTTTTTTGTCTCATAAATATGCGAGATTTCAGGACCGTCTTGATATTTCTACTTACATTTAGGTCATGCTATAAATACTTCAAGAGTGTATTAGTCAGTAGTGGAAGGAAGGCGGGGTAGGGGTCGGCCTAGGAAAGGTTGGAGGGAGGGGGTAAAGGAGGTTTTGTGTGCGAGGGGCTTGGACTTCCAGCAGGCATGCGTGAGCGTGTTTGATAGGAGTGAATGGAGACAAATGGTTTTTAATACTTGACGTGCTGTTGGAGTGTGAGCAAAGTAACATTTATGAAGGGGTTCAGGGAAACCGGCAGGCCGGACTTGAGTCCTGGAGATGGGAAGTACAGTGCTGCACTCTAAAGGAGGGGTGTTAATGTTGCAGTTTAAAAACTGTAGTGTAAAGCACCCTTCTGGCAAGACAGTGATGGAGTGAATGATGGTGAAAGTTTTTCTTTTTCGGGCCACCCTGCCTTGGTGGGAATCGGCCAGTGTGATAATAAAAAAAAATAAAAAAAAAATACATGCATGTACAAGCATATATATACATATACCCTTCTGAGTTTTCTTCTATTTTCTTATTAGTTCTTGCTTATTTCCTATCTCCATGGGGAAGTGGAACAGAATTCTTCCTTTGTAAGCCATGCGTGTCATAAGAGGTGACTAAAATGCTAGGAGCAAGGGGCTAGTAACCCCCTTCTCCTGTATATATTACTAAAATTAGAAAGAGAAACTTTTGTTTTTCTTTTTGGGTCACCCTGCCTCAGTGGGATACAGCCGGTTTGTTGACAGAAGCAGCAAATGACCTCTAATTAGCAGATGTTAATCCATAAAATATTACTGTTTGAACCATTATTTGTAATATTGTTTGTATTATGTGCAACAGCAAGATTATTCTTATAAACCTCCACCCTGACTACCTCACATTAGTATTAAGATAAAATAAAGGTTCATTAAAAAGTTAACCACTCTTATCTTGTCTAGACTTAAGTAGCTATTATGTACTAGGATTAGTCTGCCTGAAATGTCCCAGCATGATGGTGACTTTCTTTGTACTTAACAAATCAAAATTGTAATTACACAATGTAACCTTTGCAAAGAAATAAAACCTTTATTCTTTATTTTTTAGTACATATCTGTGACTAGGAGCATGCCACCACATGTCCAGTACATACCTGTGACTGCTTTCAAGGTTTCTTTCCTACACATGCAGCCTAGCTTGAGGTCAGACTTCCTTGCTGACTGCCTGATCAACCAGACTGTTGCTGCCAGTAGCCTTCAGGCCTACACAGCCAACACAAAGACTGGCAAAATACTCTGCCATTTCAACATAGATAAGAAGAGAGGAAGAGAGATAAGACTGGTGCTGGTGCTACAAAGAGACCTCACCTGTGCAAGCAGCTCAGGACTGGCCCAGTTAAGATTGTAGCGTGCCTGGGGAGGATAACAATGGACGGTTTTCTGCAGTCTGGTGCTGTCCATGATGCAGGTGCTGTGACGCAACCCACTCAGTGCTACCCGACCTATACTGTCTATTAATATATGACTTCCTCTCACCGCCCTGAAAAACACAGAGTTAAGTTATAAAAAAAATTGCATTTACAAAAATAGCTGAGTACAGTAAAACCTTCATTTAATAGATGGCAGTTTAATGCATTTCAGATCTTAAAAATTACAGACTTGTTTGTTATTTTTAAGTACACTGTATTTCCTGGATAAATTTATTTTGGATTTAACCCTTTCACTGTCCAGATCCCCGACCTAAAATCTGTACACAATATCCAAGAATTTAAAAAATAAAATTGTTATTTTTTCTTATGAAATGGTAGAGAATTTTTTTCTGGAGGCAATAAAACAAAAACTACAATATTTGATGGAAAACTGACATAATTACACCTTTGTGAATTCTGCTGCATCAGTGATATTTACGCATTGGCGATTTGCCCACTGAGCCCTATTTTAGGCTAATTACATTGTTTCAACTGACCAAATTCTTAGCTATTTCACTAGTATGTCTTCCATTTTATTGACTGAGCACAAGAAATTGCCCATTGAACTATTTCAACTATCCAATAAAGTGAGCAGAAATTGGTAATTTGGCCAATTTCACATAAATTTCAAAATATTCCAATTTCAAAATATGGTTTAGAATAAACAATGCAGATGCATTCCTGTTCATTAATTACATTCTCAGGCTTTACACATGAATTCCATTTTGAATTTTTCTCACAAAAAATATAAGATTTACTGTCATGTAATATTTTAATAATAACATCAGTGCATTCGTGAATGCATATTAGATCCACCAGAGTGACGTGATTTGTTTACTTGTGAATATCGGCAAAAATCGAACATTTCTGCTGCTTTGAGCTCAATTTCAAGCTATTTTCAATCCTGAAACCAATCAAAATCATTTCTATTTCTGTACTATATCTTCCATTCTATCAAATGAGACCAAGAAACCAAGAATACAACCATAAGGAATAATGTAAATTATTCCTTATGGTTCGCTGTTATCACTAATCTTCTTACGCCCCATGGTGACTTATTTATACAAATAATATAAAAAACGCCAAAAAATGTGAAGAAACACAAAATAGTCTACAGCAAAGTTCTGGCAGGTCGTGTTTGTTTGGTTGAGTGTTGAGCAAATGGTCGACTACTGAGAAAATTTTTTACCGAACAAAGTGTTCGAATACCAAATGGTTCGAGTTGGGAGCCATTCAAGTACCAAGGTACTACTGTACACTCACCATCATTTACACTATCACTGTCTTGCCAGAGGCACACATATCTATTATATTTTCTTCAAAATTATATAAGTAACATGCTACATAACATATAAACATTTTGTTTATATACTACGGAGGTGTGGTAACCGAGCGGAGGGAAAACATTACGTCACTCCCCTTAATAAAGGACGCTTTTGTTTACAATTCTCGGCATGAATTATTCATTACTTCTCCCTTTGTTTATGATGACATCTAAAGGTAGTTGCTAGAAACGATTAAACTCAGCGAACATGTCATGCGATGGTAATAATATGGCTCTGGGTCACATTAAATATCGTGTAGGTATGTAGCCCAGGTGGACTACATACCTACATTATTATTATAACTGATAATTATACGTATGTGTACCTGTACCTAAGTAAACTTACACACTGTGCTGGCATGCAGGTACACATTAACCCTCTCAGGGTCCGTGCCGTAGATCTACAGCTTTACGTTCAGGGTCCAAACCGTAGATCTACGCCATGAGCTCAGCTCACTCTGATAAGCTGTGAGTGGTAAATTTGGGCCTAAATGTGTGTGCACCACATAAAACAAATCCTCCAGCACACAGTGTATAATGAGAGAAAAAAAAACTGAGACCATGATTTTCGATTAAAACAGCGACTTTGCAGTGTTTTTTCATATGTTTTTTATAGTTGTATTTGCGATTTCTTGGTCTCATTTGATAGAATGGAAGATATATTACAGAAGTAGATATGATTCTGATTGGTTTTAGTACTGGAAATGGCTTGAAACTGAGCTCAAAGTAGCGAAAATGTTAAATTTTTGTCGATGTTCAAGAGTAAACAAACGACCTCACACGTCTAATACACACCAGCTGGTGGGTCTAATACACATTCACAAATGTGATGATGATATTTAAACAATTATTACAATATTGCATAACAGTAAATCTTCTATTTTTTGGTTTGAATAAAAATTCATTATGTGAATAAAAAATAAAAATGGAATTCATTTGTAAAGCCTGAAAACATAACTAATGAACAGAGGAAATGTTAGTTTAGCGCCAGGAATGCCTGCATTGTTTATCCTGGACCCTATTTTGAAATTGGAATATTTTGATCTTTGTGTTAAATTGGCCAAATTACCAATTTCCGATCACTTTATTTTGTAGTTGAAACAGTTGACTGGGCGATTTCTTGTGCACAATCGATAGAAGTAATACTAGTGAAATAGCTAAGAATTTGATCGACTGGAATAATGTAATTGGCCTAAAATGGGAGTCAAAGTCGGCAAAATCGCCGATTCGTAAATATCGCTGACACATCAAAATTCGCGAGAGCATAATTTCGTCAATTTCCAGCAAATTTCGTACTTTTTGTTTTATTACCTTCAGAAATAGATTCTCTACTATTTCATAAGAAAAAATAACAAATTTTTTTTTTTTTAAATTTCTTGGACACTGGGGCACAACTTTAAAATTTGGCCTCTGGACCCTGAAAGGGTTAAAATCACTAAGAATGTCTTATTAGTCTTGAAGATGCCATATTAATAATAACACAATAATAATCACTCTAAGGAGCATTAAATATCGTATAAAATGTTAATACAGACATTTTGCTTAATCCATCTAAATACACCCCACAGTAGAATAAATTAACATAAATATGAGATGTGGTAGCCAGGTGACTTGTAGGACTTGTGGTAGCCAGGTGACTTGTAGGACTTGTGGTAGCCAGGTGACTTGTAGGACTTGTGGTAGACAGGCAACTTATGGTAGCCAGGCAACTTGTAGGACTTGTGGTAGCCAAGCAACCTGTAGGACTTGTGGTAGCCAGGCAACCTGTAGGACTTGTGGTAGCCAGGCAACCTGTAGGACTTGTGGTAGCTAGGCAACCTGTAGGACTTGTGGTAGCCAGGCAACCTGTAGGACTTGTGGTAGCTAGGCAACCTGTAGGACTTGTGGTAGCTAGGCAACCTGTAGGACTTGTGGTAGCTAGGCAACCTGTAGGACTTGTGGTAGCCAGGCAACCTGTAGGACTTGTGGTAGCCAGGCAACCTGTAGGACTTGTGGTAGCCAGGCAACCTGTAGGACTTGTGGTAGCCAGGCAACCTGTAGGACTTGTGGTAGCCAGGCAACCTGTAGGACTTGTGGTAGCCAGGCAACCTGTAGGACTTGTGGTAGCCAGGCAACCTGTAGGACTTGTGGTAGCCAGGCAACCTGTAGGACTTGTGGTAGCCAGGCAACCTGTAGGACTTGTGGTAGCCAGGCAACCTGTAGGACTTGTGGTAGCCAGGCAACCTGTAGGACTTGTGGTAGCCAGGCAACCTGTAGGACTTGTGGTAGCCAGGCAACCTGTAGGACTTGTGGTAGCCAGGCAACCTGTAGGACTTGTGGTAGCCAGGCAACCTGTAGGACTTGTGGTAGCCAGGCAACCTGTAGGACTTGTGGTAGCCAGGCAACTTGAAGGACTTGTGGCAAAAACCAGATGCATTCATCTGGTTTGTTTACATTATGTGTGGGTGGGGTGGTGAGGGCTGCCCTTCCTGGCTACCCATACTTCCCAACCTGACTTCATACAAATAAAACTTACCATCATTCACACAATATCACACAGTGATATTGTGTGAATGATGGTGAAAGTGTTCTTTCTATTTTGGGTCACCCTGCCTCAGTGGGAGACAGCCAAAGTGTTGAAAAAAAATCTCACATTGTATACAATGCAAAGAAATAAAAATTTTATTTGCAAGTACACTCCTCAAATTGAAAGCTCCTTCTGTGTCCACAAGTTTGGAAACAATACTTTATCTTTAAAAATGATAGGGGACCTTTTTTCTAAAGGCAATGACACCAAGAATGCAAAAGTTGACATAATATTTACGGAACGGCAGAGGAGTGAAGTTGGAGGCCAGGAAACACTATGCAACAGGGATTTTGTACACTTTTAGGGATTATGTTAAGTCAATTATTCTACTCAAACCAGGCCAACAATTCCTAGCTATTACACTAATAGTCCTTCCATACTATCCATTGATCACAAGATGACAACCATTCAACCAAAAAACCTATCCTTTAAAGCAATCAGAATTAAAAAATTTTGCCAATTTTACACTATTTTCAACAAATTTCAATTAGGAAACAGAATTCAAAATAAACACTGTAATTATTCCAGCCAGTATAGCAACCTGTCTTCTGTTCATTAATCATGTCTCCAGGCCTCTCCTATATAACACTTGCCCTCCACTTTGAATCCATCACACAAAGTAATAGATGTTTTCCTTATTTCTTGGCTAATAACAACCAAGAATGCTTGGTCCTAGTTTACGCATCTCAATAATAGATGGAGACTTATGAAAAAACCCATAAAAGACTGCAGAAGAGTGAGGGTCCCTTACCTATTCCCAGAAAAATTGCCCAAAACTGACCAAAACCTTCACATATTGTCTGTTTGTTGGCACCAAGCAACAGCTAATAAAACTACCCTGAAAACAACCCAGAGTTACTATTTTAACTCAAACACAGAATCTACTTACCTGGAGAATGTTCCAAAATTTAATGCCCCAGGGCCAGGTCCCAGACCAAGTCAGGGTCAAAGGCTATCTGTTCCCACCATGCATTATGTGGGCAGGAATTATTTTTAAACTAAGCACACTCACCACACAGACCCATTCTCTCTTGTCTATGCCAAAATTTGGCACATGCAGCAAATTTGAAGGAACTATGAATTATGCGTATTAGTACACCATGAATACTGATCACTATGACATACTAGTACATGATGGACAGCATAAGAGTTAAAGTATAAAGTCACATTTTAGAAAGCATGGTTAACATTCACTCAAATTCATAATATCAAGACACCCTTCAGAAATTGATTTTTTTTTTTTTCAACAAGTCGGCCGTCTCCCACCGAGGCAGGGTGACCCAAAAAAGAAAGAAAATCCCCAAAAAGAAAATGCTTTCATCATCATTCAACACTTTCACCACACTCACACATTATCACTGTTTTTGCAGAGGTGTTCAGAATACAACAGTTTAGAATCATATACGTATAAAGATACACACCATATCCCTCCAAACTGCCAATACAGTGGACCCCCGCATAACGATATTAATCTGTTCCTGAGAGCTCATTGTTATGCGAAATTATCGTTATGCGAATGAATTTTCCCCATAAGAAATAATGGAAATCAAATTAATCCGTGCAAGACACCCAAAAGTATGAAAAAAATATTTTTACCACATGAAATATACATTTTCCTGCACACAAAGAGAAGGATACATGCACAATAGTAGAGTAGTACATGCACAATATATATTGTGCATGTACTACTCTACTAAATGAAGAATAAATGATGCTTACCTTTATTGAAGATGCAGCAATGACTGATGAGACACTGTGTCATGGGAGTGCCTTTTCCTCCTGAGTACTGTAGGTCCTGTTTGGCATTTTCTTCCAGAACAGGCCTTATCACACTGTGTATGCCACTACGATTCTTAAATGTCTCAAACTAACCTTTGCTGGCTTTAAATTCACCAATATGAGCACTAGTTCCAGGCATTTTTCCCTGTTCACCTGGGTGTTAGTCGACTAGTGTGGGTTGCATCCTGGGAGACAAGATTAAGGACCCCAATGGAAATAAGTTAGACAGTCTTCGATGACACTGACTATTTTGGGTTATCCTGGGTGGCTAACCCTCTGGGGTTAATTGTTTCTTGGTATTCTCAATAAGCCACACGAACAACGGTGCTACAAAAGCAGCAGCAGCAGCTGACAGTGCTACAGCAGCAGCTGACAGTGCTACAGCAGCAGCTGACAGTGCTACAGCAGCAGCTGACAGTGCTACAGCAGCAGCAGATGGTGCTACAGCAGCAGCAGACGGTACTACAGCAGCAGCAGCAGCAGCTGACGGTGGTACAGCAGCAGCTGACGGTGCTACAGCAGCAGCAGCAAACGGTGCTATTGCAGCAGCAGACGGTACTACAGCAGCAGCAGCAGCTGACGGTGGTACAGCAGCAGCAGCAGCTGACGGTGCTACAGCAGCAGCTGACAGTGCTACAGCAGCAGCAGCAGCTGATGGTGCTACAGAAGTAGCAGCAGCTGACGGTGCTACAGCAGCAGCAGCAGCTGACAGTGCTACAGCAGAAGCAGCATCTGCAGTTGACCATGGTACCACAGTATTTCGATAATATTTCTCACCCTTTTTACCACAGGGTTGGCACTAGAAGCTTTCTTGGGGCCCATGGTCACTTATTTTGCAGATAAAATCACAAAAAATGCTGTTATAATATGAAATGTTCCGATTGTATGCTTGGATGTTACCGCGGAGGCTGGCTTGTAAATAATGCCACCGGCGGAACATGTGAGGCTGGCTCAGGCCTCACATAGACACGTCTCGGACGAATAGCGTTGAGCGAGTTTTTTAGCGCTATGCGAGGCAAAATTTTAGTGATAAAATGTATCGCTATGTGGATTTAACGTTATGTGATGCCAACGGTATGCGGGGGTCAACTGTATTCCAAACCCCTCCTTTAAAGTGCAGGCATTGTACTTCCCATTTCCAGGACTCAAGTCCAACTATATGAAAATAACCAGTTTCCCTGAATCCCTTCACTAAATATTACCCTGCTCACACACCAACAGATTCGTCAGGTCCCAAGTACCATTCGCCTCCATTCACTCCTATCTAACACACACACACACGCCTGCTGGAAGTCCAAGCCCCTTGCCCACAAAACCTCCTTTACCCCCTCTCTCCAACCCTTTCGAGGACGACCCCTACCCCACCTTCCTTCCCCTATAGATTTACATGTATATGCTTTCCATGTCATTCTACTTTGATCCTATCTCTCTAAATGACCAAACCACCTCAACAACCCCTCTTCTGCCCTCTGACTAATACTTTTATTAACTCCACACCTTCTCCTAATTTCCACACTCCGAATCTTCTGCATAATATTTACACCACACATTGCTCTCCTCGCTGTTGCATTTACCACCCAAGCTTATAAGAGTGTTGGTACTACTATACTTTCATACATTCCCTTCTTTGCCTCCATAGATAACGTTTTTTGACTCCACATATATCTCAACGCACCACTCACCTTTTTTCCCTCATCAATTCTATGATTAACCTCATCCTTCATAAATCCATCCGCCGACACGTCAACTCCCAAGTATCTGAAAACATTCACTTCTTCCATACTCCTCCTCCCCAATTTGATATCAAGTTTTTCTTTATCTAAATCATTTGATACCCTCATCACCTGACTCTTTTCTATGTTCACTTTCAACTTTCTACCTTTACACACATTCCCAAACTCATCCACTAACCTTTGCAATTTTTCTTAGAATCTCCCATAAGCACAGTATCATCAGCAAAAAGTAACTGTGTCAATTCCCATTTTGTATTTGATTCCCCATAATTTAATCCCACCCCTCTCCCAAACACCCTAGCATTTACTTCTTTTACAACCCCATCTATAAATATATTAAACAACCATGGTGACATTACACATCCCTGTCTAAGACCTACTTTTATCGGGAAGTAGTCTCCCTCTCTTCTACACACCCTAACCTGAGCCTCACTATCCTCATAAAAACTCTTTACTGCATTTAATAACTTACCACCTATTCCATATCCTTGCAACATCTGCCACATTGCTCCTCTATCCACTCTATCATATGCCTTTTCTAAATCCATAAATGCAATAAAAACTTCCCTACCTTTATCTAAATACTGTTCACATAAATGCTTCAATGTGAACACTTGATCTACACATCCCCTACCCACTCTGAAACCTCCTTGCTCATCCGCAATCCTACATTCTGTCTTACCTCTAATTCTTTCAATTATAACCCTACCATACACTTTTCCTGGTATGCTCAGTAAACTTATTCCTCTATAATTTTTACAATCTCTTTTGTCCCCTTTCCCTTTACATAAAGGGACTTTACATGCTCTCCGCCAATCCCCAGGTACCTTCCCCTCTTTCATACATTTATTAAACAAAAGTACCAACCACTCCAACACTATATCCCCCCCTGCTTTTAACATTTCTGTCATGATCCCATCAGTTCCAGCTGCTTTACCCCCTTTCATTCTACGTAATGCCTCACGTACCTCCCCCACACTTACATTCTGCTCTTCTTCATTCCTAAAAGAGGGTATACCTCCATGACCAGTGCATGAAATTACCGCCTCCCTTTCTTCTACACTGCAATAAAGAAAAAAGAAGTCCCACTGGGGATCTTCATTGACTTACGTAAAGCTTTTGATACAGTTGACCATGACTTGCTCCACGTAAAATTGTCACACTATGGTATTAGAGGGCACTCCCTCAACTACCTCAAGTCTTACCTCAGCAACAGAAGCCAATATGTGTACGCAAATGGGGCAAACTCTTCCGCACAACCAATTACAGTTGGTGTCCCACAGGGAAGCGTCCTTGGCCCTCTTCTCTTTCTCCTATACATAAATGACCTACCAAATGCTTCGCATTTACTCAAACCCACACTTTTTGCAGATGACACCACATACGTCTTCTCTCACCCGAGCCCAGTCACGCTAGCCAATACTGTAAACACCGAATTACAGAAAATATCTACCTGGATGAGGACTAACAAACTTACACTAAACATTGACAAAACCTACTTCATTCAGTTTGGTAACAGAGCTACAGATGTACCTCTTAACATAACGATAAACGGATCACCTATCACAAAGCTAACAGAGGGAAAATTCTTAGGAATCCACCTCGATAATAGACTCAAATTTCATACACATATACAACAAATTTCTAAGAAAATTTCCAAGACTGTAGGCATACTATCGAAGATACGGTACTATGTTCCACAGTCAGCCCTCCTGACCCTTTATCACTCTCTTATTTACCCCTATCTCACCTATGGAATTTGTGCATGGGGCTCAACAACAATTAACCATCTCAGACCACTAATTACCCAACAAAAGGCTGCAGTTAGAATGATAACAAATTCTCACTACAGGCAGCACACTCCACCAATATTCAAAACACTCAACCTACTCACCATACAAAACATCCATACTTATTATTGCACTTATTACATACATAGAACACTTAACTCTGATATTAACTCTCCCCTCAAACATCTCCTTGCCAACCTCAACAGAACACATGACCATAACACAAGGCACAGATCACTCTTTGATGTTCCTCGTGTCCATCTCACGCTATGCAAAAACTCAATGCACATAAAAGGCCCTAAAATCTGGAATTCATTACCTGTAAATATAAAAGAAACACTACCTGTTTATAAATTCAAGTCTCTTCTCAAAGTTCACTTACTCACTCAAAACCAAATAAATACTGAATAACTTAACCATATAAATTGTATATCCTAAATGTTACTCACAATTATATCACACAAATGTTAAACCTAGGACCCAATCTAACTTTCTTATTTTTTTAAATACACTACCTAACAGAATACTCCATTCTACTGAATGAACAGCAATGCATGCAACCATATGACCTGTCTTTGTAATACTCATTTGTACTTTATAGTTATCTGTTTACAATAATGTCTTATCACTGATTTCATCATTGCTTAGTTAAATCTTAAGTTAATTTTAAGCCAGCCCGTAATGCTATGCATATAAGTGGCTTTGGCATGCTGCTCTTACCTGTATTTTTTTTTGTACCTCTGTATGTATGCTAAAATTTCTAAATAAATAAATAAATAAATAAATAAATTTAAAAGTTCCTCAAAATATTCTCGCCATCTACCCAATACCTCCATCTCCCCATCTACTAACTCCCCTACTCTGTTTTTAACTGACAAATCCTTACTTTCCCTAGGCTTTCTTAACTTGTTCAACTCACTCCAAAATGTTTTCTTATTTTCATTAAAATTTCTTGACAGTGCCTCTCTCACTCTATCATCTGCTCTCCTTTTGCACTCTCTCACCACTCTCTTCACCTTTCTTTTACTCTCCATATACTCTGCTCTTCTTATAACACTTCTGCTTTGTAAAAATCTCTCATAAGCTCACTTTTTCTCTTTTATCACACCCTTTACTTCATCATTCCACCAATCACTCCTCTTTCCTCCTGCCCCCACCCTCCTATAACCACAAACTTCTGCCCCACATTCTAATACTGCATTTTTAAAACTATTCCAACCCTCTTCAACCCCCCCACTACTCATCTTTGCACTAGCCCATCTTTCTGTCAATAGTCGCTTATATTTCACCCAAACTTCCTCCTCCCTTAGTTTATACACTTTCACCTCCCTCTTACTTGTTGTTGCCACCTTCCTCTTTTCCCATCTTCCTCTTACTCTAACTGTAGCTACAACTAAATAATGATCTAATATATCAGTTGCCCCTCAATAAATATGTACATCCTGGAGCCTACGCATCAACCTTTTATCCATCAATACATAATCTAACAAACTACTTTCATTACATGCTATATCATACTTGTATATTTATTTATCCTCTTTTTCATAAAATATGTATTACTTATTACCAAATCTCTTTCTACACATAGCTCAATTAAAGGCTCTCCATTTACTTTTAGCCCTGGCACCCCAAATTTACTTACTACTCCCTCCATAACATTTTTACCCACTTTAGCATTGAAATCCCCAACCACCATTACTCTCACACTTGGTTCAAAACTCCCCACGCATTCACTCACCATTTCCCAAAATCTCTCTCTCTCTCCTCTACACTTCTCTCTTCTCCAGGTGCATACACGCTTACTATAACCCACTTTTCACATCCAATCTTTATTTTACTCCACATAATCCTTGAATTAATACATTTATAGTCCCTCTTTTCCTGCCATAGCTTATCCTTCAACATTATTGCTACTCCTTCTTTAGCTCTAACTCTATTTGAAACCCCTGACCTAATCCCATTTATTCCTCTCCATTGAAACTCTCCCACCCCCTTCAGCTTTGTTTCACTTAAAGCCAGGACATCCAGCTTCTTCTCATTCATAACATCCATAATCATCTCTTTCTTATCATTTGCACAACATCCACGCACATTCAGACTTCCCACTTTGACAATTTTCTTCTTCTTATTCTTATTTTAGAAATATGATGACAAAAGCTTTTAACAATAACTTTTTTTTTTTGTGGTCACTTAGGATGTTTCATTAGTGTCATAAGGAAATAACAGGAAACATAGATAAAGAAAACACTTGACTTAAATCAAAGCACGAGAGTTTATGGGAATACATATATGAAGTAATAATGGCTTAGAGGTTAGTGGAACCGATATATATACACTTGAAGCTCAAGTTGTTTTATTTGTACCTAAGATATACGCTGCAGAACTCATAGCTGAAATCCCTGTAGAACATAAATTACCTGTGAATGATGTGCTTGGAATGAAGATAGGAGAGTCCTTGCAGCACGTCTTTTACAACCAGTGCAAGTGCAGGCTCTGGAAGACCTTCAGAGAAATGTGTGGCAACGAGACGCGACGCTGAGGTGTAGCCTAGTAACGGCATGACTATCCATAGTTGTTGTGAATATGTAAAGGAGGCCAAATACTGGATGATATTTCGATGTCTGAGCTGCTTGACCATCCGAATCTCATGCTGTAAAGTACATCCAGTGCTGCTTAGTAAGAAATGCTGTAAACTTAAATGCATTATTGATATTATCATGCAGGAATAAATATAATGTATTATACCTACTTTAGCAACAAACATTATGCATGACAGGATTAGGATTATTATAATAAAAAAATGAAGAGCTAAACCTACAAGGGTCATACAGTGCAGCAGGGCAGGGAAGGGTGCAGGTGTATTGGGTAGCAGGAGAGAAAGGGATTATTATTAGGTCATACAATGCAGTGGGGCAGGGGATAGTGCAGGGGTAGAAGGTAGCAAGAGGGAGAGACAGAAAGGGCTGTAAGGAATGCTAGAGACAGAATCATCAAAGTCCCAAAGTACCGGGTTTACAAAAAGGTAGTACAATGGCAGATTTCCACAGCTGGGGAAGAACTCCTCACAGCCAAATAATATTAAAGGTAGAAGGTTGGTAGACAGCAGCCACCCAGGGAGGTACGTACTACCATCCTGCCAGTGAGTGCGAGACGAAAGCCTGTAATTGTTTTACATGATGGTAGGATTGCTGGTGTCTTTTGTCTGTCTCATAAATATGCAACCTTACAGGTACGTCTTGCTACTTCTACTTACACTTAGGTCACACTACACATACATGTACATGTTTATTTATACACACTCATCTGAGTTTTCTTTGATTTTATCTAAATAGCTCTTGGTCTTATTGCTTTTCCTTTTATATCCATGGGGAAGTGGAATAAGAATCTTTCCTCCGTAAGCCATGCGCGTTGTAAAAGTCAACTAAAATGACGGGAACAACGGGCTAGTAACCCCTTTTCCGTAACGATTACTAAAAAGAATAAGAAGAAGAAAATTGTCAAAGTGGGAAGTCTGAATGTGCGTGGATGTTATGCAAATGATAAGAAAGAGATGATTGTGGATGTTATGAATGAGAAGAAGCTGGATGTCCTGGCTTTAAGTGAAACAAAGCTGAAGGGGGTGGGAGAGTTTCAGTGGAGAGGAATAAATGGGATAAGGTCAGGGGTTTCAAATAGAGTTAGAGCTAAAGAAGGAGTAACAATAATGTTGAAGGATAAGTTATGGCAGGAAAAGAAGGACTATAAATTCATTAATTCAAGGATTATGTGGAGTAAAATAAAGGTTGGATGTGAAAAGTGGGTTATAGTAAGTGTATATGCACCCAGAGAATAGAGAAGTGTAGAGGAGAGAGAGAGATTTTGGGATATGTTGAGTGAATGCATGAGGAGTTTTGAACCAAGTGTGAGAGTAATGGTGGTTGGGGATTTCAATGCTAAAGTGGGCAAAAATGTTGTGGAGGGAGTAGTAGGTAAATTTGGGGTGCCAGGGGTAAATGAAAATGGGGAGCCTTTAATTGAGCTATGTGTAGAAAGAGGGTTGGTAATAAGTAATACATATTTTATGAAAAAGAGGATAAATAAATATACAAGGTATGATATAGCACGTAATGAAAGTAATTTGTTAGGTTATGCATTGGTGGATAAAAGGTTGATGGGTAGGCTCCAGGATGTACACGTTTATAGAGGGGCAACTGATATATCAGATCATTATTTAGTTGTAACTACAGTTAGAGTAAGAGGTAGATGGGAAAAGAGGAAAATGGCAACAACAAGTAAGAGGGAGGTGAAAGTGTATAAACTAAGGGAGGAGGAAGTTAGGGCGAGATATAAGCAACTATTGGCAGAAAGGTGGGCTAGTGCAAGTATGAGTAGTGAAGGGGGGGTTGAAGAGGGTTGGAATAGTTTTTAAACTGCAGTATTAGAATGTGGGACAGAAGTTTGTGGTTATAGGAGGGTGGGTGCAGGAGGAAAGAGGAGTGATTGGTGGAATGATGAAGTAAAGGGTGTGATAAGAGATAAAAAGTTAGCATATGAGAGGTTTTTACAAAGCAGAAGTGTTATAAGAAGAGTAGAGTAAATGGAGAGTAAGAGAAAGGTGAAGAGAGTGGTGAGAGAGTGCAAAAGGAGAGCAGATGAAAGAGTGGGAGAGGCACTGTCAAGAAATTTTAAGAGCAGATGAAAGAGTGGGAGAGGCACTGTCAAGAAATTTTAATGAAAATAAGAAAACATTTTGGAGTGAGTTGAACAAGTTAAGAAAGCCTAGGGAAAGTATGGATTTGTCAGTTAAAAACAGAGTAGGGGAGTTAGTAGATGGGGAGAGGGAGGTATTATGTAGATGGCGAGAATATTTTGAGGAACTTTTAAATGTCGAGGAAGAAAGGGAGGAGGTAATTTCATGCACTGGCCAGGGAGGTATACCATCTTTTAGGAGTGAAGAAGAACAGGATGTGAGTGTAGGGGAGGTGCGTGAGGCATTACGTAGAATGAAAGGGGGTAAAGCAGCTGGAACTGACAGGATCATGACAGAAATGCTAAAAGCAGGGGGGATATAGTATTGGAGTGGTTGGTATTTTGCTTAATAAATGTATGAAAGAGGGGAAGGTACCTAGAGATTGGCGGAGAGCATGTATAGTCCCTTTATATAAAGGGAAGGGGACAAAAGGGATTGTAAAAATTACAGAGGAATAAGTTTACTGAGTATACCAGGAAAAGTGTACGGTACGGTTATAATTTAAAGAATTAGAGGTAAGACAGAATGTAGGATTGCAGATGAGCAAGGAGGTTTTAGAGTGGGTAGGGGATGTGTAGATCAAGTGTTTACATTGAAGTATATATGTGAACAGTATTTAGATAAATGTAGGAAAGTTTTTATTGCATTTATGGATTTAAAAAAGGCATATGATAGAGTAGATAGGGGAGCAATGTGGCAGATGTTGAAAGTAAATGGAATAGGTGGTAAGTTACTAAATGGTGTAAAGAGTTTTTATGAGGATAGTGAGTCTCAGGTTAGGGTGTGTAGAAGAGAGGGAGACTACTTCCTGGTAAAAGTAGGTCTTAGACAGGGATGTGTAATGTCACCATGGTTGTTTAATATATTTATAGATGGGGTTGTAAAGACACAGTTGTTTTTTGCTGATGATACTGTGCTTATGGGAGATTCTAAAGAAAAATTGCAAAGGTTAGTGGACGAGTTTGGGAGTGTGTGTAAAGGTAGAAAGTTGAAAGTGAACATAGAAAAGAGTAAGGTGATGAGGGTATCAAATGATTTAGATAAAGAAAAATTGGATATCAAATTGGGGAGGAGGAGTACGGAAGAAGTGAATGTTTGCAGATATTTGGGAGTTGACGTGTAGGCGGATGGATTTATGAAGGATGAGGTTAATCATAGAATTGATGAGGGAAAAAAGGCGAGTGGTGCGTTGAGGTATATGTGGAGACGAAAATGTTATCTATGGAGGCAAAGAAGGGAATGTATGAAAGTATAGTAGTACCAACACTATTATATGGGTGTGAAGCTTGGGTTGTGAATGCAGCAGCGAGGAGGCGGTTGGAGGTAGTGGAGATGTCCTAAGGGCAACGTGTGTAAATATTATGCAGAAAATTCGGAGTGTGGAAATTAGGAGAAGGTGTGGAGTTAATAAAAGTATTAGTCAGAGGACTGAAGAGGGGTTGTTGAGGTGGTTTGGTCATTTAGAGAGAATGGATCAAAGTAGAATGACATGGAGAGCATTTAGATCTGTAGGGGAAGGAAGGCAGGGTAGGGGTCGTCCTCAAAAAGGTTGGAAGGAAGGGGTAAGGGAGGTTTTGTGGGCGAGGGGCTTGGACTTAAAGCAGGCGTGCGTGAACATGTTCGATAGGAGTGAATGGAGACAAATGGTATTTGGGACCTGACGATCTGTTGGAGTGTGAACAGGGTAATATTTAGTGAAGGGATTCAGGGAAACTTTTTATTTTTATATAGCCAGACTTGAGTCCTGGAAATAGGAAGTGCATGTACAATGCCTGCTCTCTTAAGGAGTGGTTCGGGATATTGGCAGTTTGGAAGGACATGTTGTATATCTTTATATGTACAGTATATGCTTCTAAACTGTTGTGTCCTGAGTACCTCTGCAAAAACAGTGATTATGTGTGAGTGAGGTGAAAGTGTTGAATGATGATGAAAGTATTTTCTTTTTGGGGATTTTTCTTTCTTTTTGGGTCACCCTGCCTTGGTGGGAGACGGCCGACTTGTTAAAAAAAAAAAATGTAAGAGGACCGCAAGGGCTGATGGCTGTAAATGTTGGAGCATACAGATATGAATGCCGTCCGGCCCAGCTGCCGATGATCGACAAGCGAAGAGTGCTGACTAATTCTAGAAGTGTATAAGGCACATTATAAGACTTCTCCACTAGAAGAAAAGTCTAAGAGCTCAAACTCTCTGGCAGATTTGGAGGAAAGAGACGAGGGGTAGAGATGGAGCCCCTGGGAGCTACAGACAAGATGATGACCAAGTTCTGTGACAACGTCAAGAGGGTTAGCTATAGCAACACCAGCATCCCAAAGGACAGGAGCCAGGTCAGGAGTGTATTTGCCACTCAGTTTCAAACGTACTGCACGAGCACAGGCAGGAGACCAATGAGGTATGCACTTCTGAAAGTGCCTGCCCAATGTTTGGGGTATAGAATGTGAAGCTGTGGTTATAACTGAAGTTGAGAATAGGTTTAACAGCTCATCAGCAAAGGATGAGGAAGGAACCTCACTAGAAGCAGTATGACACAAGTACTGGTCCTAATGAGCTCGGTCAAATTGCCAGCATGGGTGATGAGGGGGTGGAGAATATGAATGAGAAGTAAGAAGGATTAGAAAATGAACACTGTCATCTACGTCTGGGAGCACAGTCAATCTAAAGTCTAGTGCAGCTGAGGAATAGCAAACTGAGAGAATGATGCAAGAGAGAGATCAAGTACGAGGGTCAAAATGGGTGGGAGCACCCATATTTAAAAAGTGGAGAAGGAGAGAAGCGAAAAGAACCTTTAACTGAATGCCACGAGTCACTGAGAAACCCCCTAGAGGAAATGGTGAGTGTTAAAAATGCCGAGTAACAGAAGCGGTTGCAGTAAGAAAGAAACCAGAAATGCAACATCTGGAATACATAGTGCCTGAGAAGAAGAGAGATGCAAAGAACAGACTGTATACCACTTATTCAAGTAGATGCATGCTGCAGTATAATACAGCGAAGTATGAACAAAGGAGCTGATGGTATGGGATACCTGTGCATATAAGAAGTGCACTGTCATTAAAGGTTCCATTGGGAAAAGGATCTGATGAATATAATAAAACATAGCCCAAGATGGGATGGACAACTGCAGAGTGTAATTTGGGTTCTTGTAAACAAGCACAGATGGGAAAACTGGGAGAGCAACACCTGAAGCTCACCTCGGTTACTTCTGAGGCCTCGGATATTGCACTGTAAATAAGCCATGATTTGCGAAAGAAAGATACAAGAAATATGAAGGAAGAGGTATCTACAGACTAGAAGGGTTAGCAAAATCCACATGTTGAGGCAGCGGAAAACAAACAAGCAGCAAAGGGTTGAAACGCTGTGAAGAAAGGAGTTGCATAGATGGAGAAGAGCAAAGAGTAGCGACAGGAGGTAGATCAGTGTCCATCAATGGTTTAGTCTCCTCAATATAGTCAGAGATAGCTTCAAGAGTTTCAGGGGGCAAAGATGTTGTATGTGGGATGATATTGGAGATAGAAAGAGGAGGGCGAGTAAAGATCAGGGCGATGATGGAATTTACCAACATACGGCAAGGACGAGAGGGCAGAGGTAACTTGAGAAAAAGCTTAGGAGGAGACAGGAAAGGAAGAAACTTGGGAGGGGACAGGCAAGGAAGGTACTGTATGAGGGGAAGGATGGACCTCCATGCTCACAACAGAATGAGTAAGTGGTCAAGATCCAAGTACTGAGACTGGAAATGAAAGAGATTTACCCTTTGGGGATTTGTTGGACTTTGAAGGAGAAAGGTGAGGGGGAGGAGCTGTTGTGTGAGGTCTTGTAGGCATAGAAGCTTGTGTGTAAGATGAAGATTGGAGAACAGCATGAGGTGACGAGGCAGGGACCTCATAGTCCAAACCATACCACGGGCGGGATTTGAACCCGTGGTCAGAGAGTCTCAAAACTCCAGACCGTCGCGTTAGCCACTGGCCCAGTGGCTAACGCGATGGTCTGGAGTTTTGAGACTCTCTGACCGCGAGTTCAAATCCCGCCCGTGGTATGGTTTGTTTGCAATCGTGTCATTACGATTTCATGAGTCTCATAGTCCAAGACTGCGAAAGAGTTAGATACAGAGGTGGCTGTGGAAGGTGTGACCACAGGGAAGACCACAGGAATTGGGGCCCCAGAGGCTGAGGGTCTCTTAGTAACTCAAAAATAAGAAATACAGAAGTGTCCCCTGGAGGCGTAGATGAGAGACTGACATGGCGTAAGTTAAGCCTTCTGTCTCTCGGAGACAACCGATTTCATGTTCATTCAAGTAAACCTGGCAACGACGAGAATAAGATGGATGAGCTTCACGACAATTAAGGCAGGAGGGAGATAGACCACAAGATGTATTAGTATGGTCATCGGCCCCACAGACTGGGCATTCAGCCATGGACCTGCAATATTTCACCGGATGGCCAAAACGCCAGCAATTTCTACAATGTTGTGGTGTAGGGGGTCACCTGTTGGACATGTAAATGGTGTCCCAAAATATAAACCAATGATGGAAGCTTATGGCAATCAAAAGTTAAGCAAGCTACAATGCAGGGGTAGCATCTCCACCCACAGGCAAGCAGTACAGTCTATTTCAATTATAATTATAATAAGAAATGAAGTGCTAAACTTACAAGGGTCATACAGTGAAGCAGGGCAGGAAAGGGTGCAGGGGTACTGGGTAGCAAAAGGGAGAGGGATTATAATTAGGTCACGCAGTGCAGCTGGGCAGGGGATAATGCAGGGGTAGAGGGCAGCACGAGGGAGAGGTAGAAAGGACCTGCGAGAAGTGCTAGAGGCATCATCATCAAAGTTTGTGCAGTAAATCAGTTGCTGTCAAAAAGTCAACAAGAGAGTTTGGGTTAAAGGAGGGCCCATCAGCAAGAAGGGAAAATAAAGTAAGAGCATTAGAGCAGTTACAACGTCGGAGGTAAATTTTGCGTGCTCACTGATAGTGGGGGCAGTCCAACAGAATATGGCTAACAGAAACAGGTCACCTCTCCATGAGATACCCATGAGTAAGGTGAGTGTGGCCAATTTGAAGACAGGAGAGTGTAGCCTCCCAACCCTGACACTGATGACAAGAAGATGGCCCGAAACCTATACTTAATTTAATGGAATGCAATTTGTTATGTAGCAGATCAGACCAACGTTATTGCCAATGGCTGCAAAGGTGGGTAGAAATCACAGCAAAATAGTCTGTGAATGAAACACCTCTATATGAAACTGGGAGGTCATGTACAGCTGACCATGCAGTAGTGTCTGCCTGTTCATTGCCCTGTACATCAACATAACTGGGGACCCAGCCAAAAACAATATCTTTGTGCTTGCTAAAGATATGACCTAACCAAAGTTGGATACGGAGGACCAGGGGATGAGGTGAATCAAATTTTCGTATAGCCTTCAAAGCATTAAGGGAGTCTGAAACTACCACAAACGGCAAAACAGGCATACATGCAATATGGATAAGTGCTACGAGAATTGCATACAATTCTGCTGTAAAAATGCTAGCCAAGGCTAATAAATGCCCTTGTACAATGTTGTCTGGAAATACTGCTGCAAATCTGACACCATCAGAAGACCTGGAACCATTGGTGTACACTGCGATGGCATGATAATGAGACTGGAAGTGATTAGGAAACAGAGAGCGAGAAGCAACCATAGGTATTTAGGCTTTCACGCATGGCAGTGGGGAAGAACAGACATGAACCATCAGAACGTCCCAAGGAGGAAGGGAAAAGTTAGATGCTACATGAACATAGAAAAGTGGCAACTGAAGAGTAGACAAGTGTGAATGTAGACGAAGAGAAAAGGGATGGAGTGAACAGAGGCAGCAAACAAATAAGGAACTTCTATTAACAACCGTTATCATCCTATACAATGTATATGAGAGGATTGCGGAGGTCATGAGAGCAAACAAAATAGCGGAGGCAATGAGCATCACGGCGATCGGTCAAGGATGGAATACTCACTTCTTCATAGTGTCTCTCAACAGGTGAAGAGCAGAAAGCACCAAAGCATAAATGTAATCCTTGATAATGGATGGGATCAAGGCTAGAAAGAGTTGTAGGAGAGGCCACTGAATATATCTGGTCACCATAACCTAGTTTCAATAAAATTAGGGGAGAATACAGTCAAAAGAGAGTTCTACGATAAGCCCCCCATGAAAGATGAGCAAGGATTGTGTCTACTTTAAAGATTGGGAGGTCTTGGAGCTCAAGCTATTCCAGAATGTCATCACCATATGTCTGGAAATTATGTTGTATGTGGTAGAATGACAGTACCACTACAAGAATTGAGAGACTGATGTTTTTCAATTGTTACAGGAATGGCATCTATGGTTGTAAGGAGAGAAAGATCATGAGCTTGGCTAGCATTCTGTACTGTGACGATGCATGCACCACTCTTGAGAGCATGAAAAGGAATATTACAACCAACATGGCATAGTGGTATCAACCTTGTTGATAATATGATCAGAAAGACATTCTGAAAATGTCAGTTGTAGAGTGGAAAACTTTGTCCATTGTGTACTATGACGGGTAGTATGTAAAGGAAGTGATTGCTGTGTTGGTCTTTTCTGAGTAGAATTAGAGGCAGTTGAAATACTGTCATCAGAAGGAGGTCGTGGTCATTTAGATGCAGGATTCGAGGTGGTCCGTTTTGGGGAGGGCATGTGATCCAAAAACCGTTGCACCATATGGGGAGAGTCCAGAAACATTCAAAGACGTGTGGAAGTCGGAGGTGTCAAAGGAATCAGACCGAACCTCTGTATCCAGAGCGTGGAACAAAATGTCACCCGCAGAAGGTACAGGGGCAGGAGAAAGGTCCAAAGAATGGTCCGATAACAAGGCAGGGTCGTCAGAGGGTGCTGCTACAGGAAGGGGCCCAGGAGGAGGAAGTACATGGACTTGGGACTCAATGGTTAAGTCTCTCTTTTCTTTTTAAGAAAAAAGAAAAAAAAAGGGGGGGCAAGTGTGGAGGGGCAGCTCCCAGGAAGAAAGGACTGCAAGTCTCCCCTTCCGTGTCCAAGAAGACAACCTCAGAGCAGTCAGCAGTGCAGATGTGGCATGGAACCCGTGCCATACCCTACCCTTCAAGCCAGTAAACCAGCAATCCAGGATAGCAACCTCACAACCGAGCCACCTCAGCACACAAAAGGGAGGGCAGTCGGAAACCCAGCACAAGGCATACCTCTTTCAGCCACCACCACCTGGAATCTGACAGGTAGCCTCCAGAGATATACCCGTCAGCTAAAAGACACCCGAAGCCTCCCCCCCGGTAGACCAGAGAGGAATCAGGATCTCTAGACGATCCATATTCTACAGCAAACTACACTACCACCAAGGACCTCAACGGAAGGAGATGGACCCCGGAACCCCATCTCAGGTCTAGGAACTACAAAGCTTTAAGGAACAACCTTAAATCAGAAACAGAAAAGGCAAAGTGGAGGGATGGGGAGAGGTGGAGGAAAGGGAAAGGGGCAATGGGGAGGATGGGATAGGGAAGGGGGGATTGGGGGGTAATTAGGATCAGTCTGAGGAAGAAGACCAAAAGGTCTAATTCCTCAGACCAAGAGCCTCTTCACCATGCCAAGGAGCCCCCCTTGAAGAGTAGGATTAGGTTTAATTTTATACAGTCTTTGTATACTCTTTGTATGAGTCATTACAAGGTACAAACACTATTTGTATCAGAGTTATACTATACAAAAAGCAGGACAGGAGTGAGAAAAGTCTAACACACATCAATCAGAAATACAATTACATTATTTTGTCTCATAAAATGCTGGAGATAAAGAAGTACCGTAGCTACCTGGATCAACTCAAACTCATCCTCACACTTGTCCAACTCGTAGATCTTGAGAGCAACATGGTTGTTTGATGGTTTGTATCGGGCTACCCACACTGTGCCCTTGCCGCCACACACAGAGCCAAGAGGGCTCCACACATCGTAGCTCTCCGTCGATGCCTCAAAGGACACCATGCTGGGAGAGCGCACCTCCAATGCAAAGCTCTCCGATTTTATGCGGCTCTAAGAGAAAAGTTCTGATGAATTATCATTTGGTACGAAAAGTTTACACAATTCATGAAGACAGCTCAATTACATACACATTTCTAGGGTAACACGAATTTTCACAAATAACCCACAGTTAGGAGAGGGAAAGTAATGATGACATTTCAGTCTGACTTGGATCACTGACTAATAACAATGAAGTGAGAAGGGAAGATCAGTATAGGAGGGGGGAGCAGGGAAAGATAGGAGGAGGAAGAGAAGGGGTGGTGGTGGTACTAGTAGTATTGTTGAAAGTGAAAGTACTAGTGGTGGTGGTAGTGGTAGTAGTAGTAGCAGTAGTAGTAGTGGAAGTGGTGGCGGCGGCGGCGGCGGTGGTGGTGGTGGTAGTAGTAGGTAGAATTAGTAGTACTGCAGTGGTAGAGGTAGAAATAATAAGGTAGCAGAAGTAATAGTGGTGGAAAACTAGGGGGTAAAATAATGGCAGAGATTATAGTAGTAATGAAGGAATAATAATAGTATACAGTGGAACCGTGAGTTTCGTTGGTAGTCTGGTCCAGGAGCTGGAGACCTAAACTCAAAACGGCCAAAAGGCGAAGCAATATTTCCCATAAGAAATAATGTAAATACTACAATTAATCCATTCCAGACCCACAAAAATATTCACAAAAAGTACATTTTTTAAAGAATAACTATAGCTTTACATACACACAACAGATAAATACAGTGGACCCCCGGTATTCGATATTAATCCATTCCTGAGAGTTCATAAAATACCGAAAATATCGAAAAGCGAATCAATTTTCTTCATAAGAAATAATGGAAATCAAATTAATCCGTGCAAGACACCCAAAAGTATGAAAAAAAAAAATTACCACATGAAATATTAAGTTTAATGCAATACATAGAATAATTACAATAACAACAATAACAATAGAATAATTGACACTTACCTTTAATGAAGATCTGGTGATGATTGATGGGATGGGAGGAGAGGAGTGTGGATGGTGTTAGTGTTTAGAAGGGGAATCCCCTTCCATTAGGACTTGAAGTGTCAAGTCCTAATGGCTTATGTCCTGGGAGTGCCTTTTCCTCCTGAGTAATGTAGGTCCTGCTTGGCATTTTCTTCCAAAACAGGCCTGTTTCATCGCAATTAAACACTTGCTCAGGTTTAAATTCTGCACTGTCTATCTAATCCTTGAATTCCTTCACATATTTTTCAGCTGCTTTTTGGTCCGAACTGGCAGCCTAGCCTTTTCACAAATGATCGCTTGAGAGATGCTATCTCCTGCTATCTGTTTTTCCATTTATCCACACCAATAATAGTCTCTCAACATTTTCTAACACTTGCGGTCGCTGTTTCGTAATCACAGTTGCACCTTTTGCAAGAACAGCTTCCTTGATTGCCATTTTCCTGGTCACTATAGTAGAGATGGTTGATTGGGGTTTACTATACAACCTGACCAGCTCCGACACATGCACTCCACTTTCGTACTTTGCAATTATCTCTTTCTTCATTTCAATAGTCATTAGCACCTTTTTTCTTGAAGCTTTCTTGGGGCCCATGGTGACTTATTTTGCAGAAACAAGCACCAAAAACAGTGATAATATGGAATGTACCGAATGTATCCTTAGATGCACGCACACTGGCTGGCTTGAAAACACTGGCACACGCGGGGCAGTTCAGGCCACATGTGGACACGTCTCGTACGAATCGTATCGAATACTGGGTTTTCAATCGGATACCGAGGCGAAATTTTTGCGATAAAATGCATCGAATACCGGATTTATCGAATACCGATGCCATTGAATACCGGGGGTCCACTGTACATACAGTAACAAATTAATAATACAATAGATAAACATTTAAATAAACATTAAAAATAACATTTACTTAACCTTTATTGAAGAGACTTGCTAGCACCTGGAAGATAGGGAAGAGAGAGGGAGGACTTAATGTTTGGAAGAGGAATCCCCTTCCAAAAAGACTTTAGGTAACAAGTCCCTCTCTGGGGTTACTTCCCTTCTTTGTCTTTTAATGTCACTAGAACCAGCTTGAGAGTCACTGGATCCCTGTCACACAAAATAACTGTCATGAGTGCTGTTTCTGGGGTCTCTTTAACATTTCCCTAAAATGGGACATGGTTCTGTCACTGAACTTGTTGCAGAGACGGCTTGTTTCAGCTTGCTCAGAGTGGTACTTCTCGACAAAACTTTGCACATCATTCCACTTTGCACAGATCTCCTTAATCATTGAAGAAGGCACCTCTTTCACTCACTCTTCCTCTGAAGCAAGTTCCTCAGCTGTGGCCTGTTGCTGTTCCAGATGAAGCTCTTGCAGCTCTATAGTGGGTAGCTCTTACCTGTGGTCCTCCACCAACTCTTCCACCTCCAACCCCATGGACTTGCCCAATGCCACAATAGAGTCCACAACAGTCAGAGGGTTGGCAGGGTCAGGGTCAGCCTCAAACCCTTCAAAATCCCTCTCTTGTACACATTGTGGCCACAATTGTCTCCAAGCAGAGTTCAAAGTCCTGGAAGTCACCCCTTCCCAAGCCTTACCTATAAGGCTTATGCAATGGAGGATAATGAAGTGATCTTTCCAAAACTCTCTTAGGGTCAAATGAGTGTCTGAGGTCACTTCAAAGCACCTTACAAACACTGCTTTGGTGTAGAGTTTTTTGAAGTTAGAAATGACCTGCTGGTCCATGGGGCAGAAGAGAAGAGTGGTGTTAGGAGGCAAGAACTTCACTGTTATAAAACTGAAGTCCTTAGACAATAGGTCTTCCAAGTTTGGAGGATGAGCAAGCATATTGTCCATTACCAGGAGGCACTTGAGTGGCAAATTATTTTCCAGGAGGTATTTTTCACACTCAGGCCAAACACTTCACTGACCCACTCTTTGAAAATTTGCCTCGTGACCCATGCCTTATTATTTGCTTTCCACAAGAGACACAATTTATTCTTGATGACATTGTTTTTCTTGAACACACTGGGATTTTCTGAGTGATACACCAATAAAGGCTTCACTTTAAAATCCCCACTAGCATTAACAAAGAACAAAAGAGTTAGCCTGTCTTTCATAGGCTTGTGTCCTGGCAGTGCCTTTTCCTCCTGAGTAATGTAGGCCCTCTTTGGCATTTTCTTCTGAAACAGGCCTGTTTTGTCACAACTGAACACTTCTTGTTGTGTGCAAAACAACCACTGTGGAAGAATAGAGAAATTCCAAGTGCTTTCGTGACTACTCACATTATCAAGGAACAATAAAAGTAATGCATCAAAGGAAGGCATATAAAGTATAGACCACACCTCACTATCACATCCCACAACAAAGCAACACCTGACAAGCGACTCATAAGAAAGAGAACACTGCAGCAGGCCCGCTGGCCCAACTAGACAGGTCCTTCACACAACCCACAAACAAACTAATCTACCCAAGAATTAAGAATTTTAAAATTTATTATTTGTCCAATGTATTATTAAATTCTTCCCAAATCCTATTAATTATAAATGGATCTAATTTATATAAACCAAAGGAAATATTCATATTATTGTCAAAACTGCTTTTTATGAAACAAAATTCAATTATATTCCTGTCGACCATGGACTTGCTTGATACAACTTTCTCAACTTTTTGAAAATCAATTGGATGGTTAAAATCTCTCACATGAAGTTCTAATGCTTTATTTATGTTGTTTTAATCTTAGTTCGAGACTTTTACCAGTTTGACCGTAATAAACTTTATCGCAAATTTTACAAGGAATCTTATACACACATCCATCAGCATTTTGGGGGGAATTCTTTATCAAAAGTTTTTTTTTTATTGTATCAAGATTTTTAAATACAACTTTGATATTAAAAGTCTTAACCCCTTCAGGGTCCAAGGCCAAAATCTGAAGTGATGCTCCAGTGTCCAAGAAATTTTGAAAAAAAAAAAAAATTATTTTTCTTATAGAATTAAAGAGTATATTTTTGTGAAGGTAACAAGACAAAAAAAAAAATTCTGATCAGTACTTACCGAGATACAGTGCTGAGAAGTTGACCCAAAATGACCTGGTGGCGGCAACATCGACGATTTCCACATACGCCCATTACTTTATTTAATGTTTTTTGTAGTTTTTTTCTTTTCTTTTCTAATTTTTTTCTTTTCCTACTAACATTTGGGGCCTGAGAGACCAATACTGTATATAATGTATATATATAAACTCACTGTATTGAACACAATAATTGCACTAAAGTTATTATCATATTATTGTTTACCACTTTTGTTTATTACAATAAACATGCACAAATCTTGTATAATACTAATGTTCTATCATATATTTACATATTTACAATCACTGGACATGGTTTTAGAACTGCTGGAGCTTGTGGAACTCCTTGAAACAAAACACCATACACAGAGGCACCTTACATTCCTCACACATAAACTGAGTGTCTTTGCGTCTTCGTTGCCATCGTTTTGTTTGTGCACAGACAACACATCTCTTCTGAGCAAATTTCTTCTGAGTTGAAGGAAGCTGTATTATGAAATGATCACCTTCCCTCCTCAAACGCTTGGGTATTTTCTGAGGAGTTTGAGGATGGTTTTGTATAGCAGGTACTGTTACCTGGTACTTCATTATGAGTTGACTGACAACAGACAAACAAAATTCACCATACGGTGGTCTGTTGCCAGTCTTCATTTGGTACATATTATATGCCTTGAGCATTGAAATGTCCATGAGATGGAAGAAAAGTTTCATGTACCACTTGTAACTTATAGGAAGGGTTGTTGAGGTGGTTCGGACATGTAGAGAGAATGGAGCGAAACAGAATGACTTCAAGAGTGTATCAGTCTGTAGTGGAAGGAAGGCGGGGTAGGGGTCGGCCTAGGAAGGGTTGGAGGGAGGGGGTAAAGGAGGTTTTGTGTGCGAGGGGCTTGGACTTCCAGCAGGCATGCGTGAGCGTGTTTGATAGGAGTGAATGGAGACAAATGGTTTTTAATACTTGACGTGCTGTTGGAGTGTGAGCAAAGTAACATTTATGAAGGGATTCAGGGAACCCGGCAGGCCGGACTTGAGTCCTGGAGATGGGAAGTACAGTGCCTGCACTCTGAAGGAGGGGTGTTAATGTTGCAGTTTAAAAACTGTAGTGTAAAGCACCCTTCTGGCAAGACAGTGATGGAGTGAATGATGGTGAAAGTTTTTCTTTTTCGGGCCACCCTGCCTTGGTGGGAATCGGCCAGTGTGATAATAAAAATAATAAATCAACAAAGCCGATCTGCATGTCACATTTGTCAACCAAGCGCATGTTTTGTGTATAATCAATCACTGTCACTGGTTTTCAAATACATTCATTAGTCACTCGATCAACTTTGTCACTCTTGCATTTCATTACGGTGAATGGTTGTCAACAATGTGACATCTCGTTTGTCATGCCACCGTAATGCCATGATGTCATTGGCAGTAAACACCTGCACGTCATCACCACGAGCACCTGCGTTGAGCCTGGGCATAGGTTCATGATTAGAACGCACTGTGCCACACACATCTGTCTTGTTCACTCGCAAGAAATCACTGAGTAAAGGGCTTGTGAACCAGTTATCGGTATATAATGTATGCCCCTTACCAAGATAAGGTGCCATCGTGCTTCTCACTACATCACCTGAGATACCCAATAATATCTTGGTATCTTTCAATGTTTTACTTCTCATGTATACAACAATATCCAATACCAGGCCACTGTCACAGTCACAGAGTACAAACAATTTTACACCAAAGCGTTTCCTCTTGCTCGGTATATACTGCTTGAATGACAGTCTACCTTTGAATATCAAAGACTCATCAATTACAAGATTCTTGAATGGATAAAAGTACATGTTGAACTTTTGTTTGAGATACATAAAAACATTTCTAATCTTGTATAACCTGTCACTTCTGTCAGGCCTGGTTTTGTCAGAGAAGTGCAACATACATAACAGTAAGATAAACCTGTTCACTGGGATGATTTCACTGAAGACCAGGGTAGAAATTAGCTGATCTGTGGACCAGTATGCTTTTATATTATGCTTATAGACATGAGGCATAAGCCTTATTGTTGCAAAAAGCAAATACATTTCTGCAACAGTCGTCTCTTTCCACCAGTGTAGTCTTGACTGTGGTGATATCATCGTATTTGCCATGGTGTACTCAAAATACTTGTTACTTTCCCTGACAATAATTTCCATCAAGGGCTGGTCAAAGAATATTTCAAAAAATTCCAGTTTATTGGCTGTGTTTCCAAGGGAACAAGTAGGTAGAATTCCACTTTGAGAGTAATCCAAGTGGTGGTGCTTGGGAACAAAATTGGGATTTTGTGGCCAATCCCAGATACGGTTTGCTGGTGGATACTGGACATCATAGGCTGGTTGTGCGAGTAGTTGTGGTTGTGGTGGGCTGGTGGCAGAAGAAGGAGGAAGAAGGAGAAAGAGAGGTTGTCATCCAAAAGAACAAGAGACCAGAGGAGCATTAAGAGAGTTACTGGCCCATGGGGTAGGACAAAAAAACCTGCAAGACTAATCTTCCATAGGACAGAACCCGTCAAGGCAGAAGACAAGAATGGCATTGAAAATACAGATAAGGTGAATAGGTAAAAAGAGGAGGAGGCAACAGTAAGGTCAATTCATGAGAGTTCTGAAGCTTGCAGAATTTGACAAAGTAATGAGAAAGGAAGGCATCTACAGAGACAAAGCCAGGACTAAGATTCATATTATGAATGTTGTATATTAGGGATACTTCAACAAAACATCTGTGAAGGCTAAAAGGATAGGCAGTTTAGGCAGAGGACCAGTTAATAGGATGCCTGTGATCTCTAATATTACAGAAAAGATCATTATTAGTGTCGGCAAGTCTAACATTTATTTTGTGGTTTAAGTCTGTCAGAAAGAGAGCAGCCAGTTTCACCAAAGCATTGGAGAGAACCACAGGAGCAGAAAATGGAGTAGACAATTGAAACTTCAGTAGCAGAAGAATAAACTAAATTGTTATGAAGGGATTAGTTTGGCAAAAGGTACGTTTGATGTCTAAAGGACGGAAGACATTGCCAAGATTTAGAAGACTGGAAAAATACGGAAGGCAAAGGACTGGAGTGTTTAGAAGAGAAGAAAGTCCATTTAGCACGAGTGTAGACAGAATTTATGTAATCAGGATAGCCAAGGTAAGAGTGAAAATTTTTGAGTCAAGAAATTGAGGATCACAGATGCAGAGGGCACTTTCCTTGACAGAGGGAGCATGGTAAGAAAAATGATGAATGTACCTGACACTAAGCACTGACTTGTGATAAGTGGAAAAAAAGAAAAGCTTGTTGCCAAGTGATGGACATGCACATCAAGAAAAGGAAACAAAAAGTTATATTCCATTTCAGATTTAACCTTGATGGAATAAGCAAAAGTGGTAAGGGCATTGAGGAAAGACTGGAAGAGACTAGAACACAGAAATGTTCGTCTTCTTGACAATAACAATGGTGTGATGAAAATGGTCTTGAAAACCGACAAATTGAAGAATGAGACTTCTGCAACATGTTTGAATCTTTGTTGAGGAAATGTTTCACCAACCAGTGGCTTCTTCAGTCCAATACAGAGAATAACAAAATGTTTACTAAATAGAGATTCCCAAATGTTGCACAAGTGTCTCATTCTTCAGTAACAATGGTCTTTTCTGTCATGTTTGAGATCACAGTCATCCTAGTTAACTTTTACTCTATATTAAAACTGTCTACCCTTCTTCTAGCCTTCACAGATGCTGTCTTATTAAAGTATTCCCTATACACATCATTCCTAACAATGGACCCCAATGGAAATAAAGGACCCCAATGGAAATAAGTCACTCTGTCTGACTTTTTTGGGTTATCCTAGGTTCTCTACACATATGCTGCTATGTATGATAATTCTATGTAACTGTATTTGTGTATACCTGAATAAACTTACTTACTAACATAAATCTTGGTCCTGGCTTTGTCACTGTAGATGTCCTCCTCGCTCATTACTTTGTTAAATGCTCTAAACTTTAGAACACTCATAATTTAACCTGATCTCTATCTCCTTGCTCCTTTCCTCTTTGCCTTTCCTGTATTTTCATTGCCTTTCTTGTCTTCTGCCTAGGTGGGTTCTGTCCCATTGGGGTTTTGTCTAACAGGGTTTTTGTCCTACCCCAGAGAAGCTCTCTTTTAGGAGCTCTTTTACAGAGCTCTTCTGGTCTCTTGTTCTTATGGACTACTATTTCATTACTACTATACTGAAGGAGGCAAGACAGTGATGGAGTGAATGATGGTGAAAGTTTTTCTTTTTCGGGCCACCCTGCCTTGGTGGGAATCGGCCGATGTGTTAATAAAATAAAAAAAATATATATACTTTACCATTAATTTTTCCTAGTTTTCCACCACTACTACTAATTCTATCTCTACTAGTACTTTTGCTTTCAATACTATTACTACTACCCCTACTACTACTGCTGCTGCTATCACCACCACTACTATTACTACTACTACTCTTCCCCCCTGCCCCCTATCGTACATATTCTGGCCTCCTTCCCTTCTTGCTCCAATGTGATTTGTCACTGGTCCAAGTCAGAGCAAAACATCGTTACTTTCCCCCTCCTAATTACGGGTTATATGTGTATTGTTTCAGCCACAGTATTGTGACATTTTATTCTTTAACAAAAATTTCCTTACAATTCAAAACATCATATATCATATACAATTATATAGTGTACCTGTGTTTCTTGACTAGTCCAGTAATGCAGGAGAGCTAATTGCCCTAGACTGTCAATTAAACCACTCATTACTTATTGAAAATTTTTGTGTAACTTAATTTAACACTAATTAATCTGAGGAAAATAGGGAAAAATAGGGTTACATACCACAGACCTCCAAAAATGTCAAACAACTATTTTAAAAGTATAGTGATACAGTGACATGTAATGTTTTATTAATTTTCTAGGTACAGATGAGATGAGGATTACACAGACACATTAAGAATACCACCAGTTAAGCTGAGCCCATCAGAGGTCAGACAGAACCCCTGGATGAAGCAGGTGGTACTGGATCATAACTGAGGTTCTGGTACAGCAATGAAGCAAGTTTTGCAACTCTAGTGGAACCTGGAACAAAATTCTTTAAGAAAACTCATAGTAACTGTACTTGAGGGACTGAGGATTTCCAATCTAACTGGAAAACAGGAGTTCAAGTGTAACATTCTTCAAGTTATTACTTGAGCATTTTAAGTGAAGGGAGCGTTGATGGCCTCCTGGGCTGTCTGCATGCAATAATAATAATAATAATAATAATAATAATAATAATAATAATAATAATAATATCTATTTCTACAGGTGCATGTAAAAGGTATATAGGCCTAGTTGACATAAATGACATACTACAGTCTCTCCTCACTTAGTGACGTACTCATTTACCGATGACTCAGACTTACGATGGGCTCTCTGACCAGTATGTATACTAAAATAATGTATATAAGAGCTGATTTCCTCTATTCTGTTTATTACAATATACAGTACACTACTGTATAAACATTTAAAAATATACTAAAAATGTTATAAATGGTGCAAAGATGACATTAAAACAATATCAAAGATGGTTGACACAAACCCACTACCATCATAGTATGCTCCATGCTTAGCGACAAATTCTTTTATCTGTCAGTTGTCTTATTGTGTGCTTGTGTGGTATACTAAGATATCCCAGCTATTTATAGTAAGGATCCCTTCTTGCTGTGACATCACGAGTCCCACACATGTGAGCTGCCAGCTACAGGCCTACCTCTCACATGGTCTTAGGAACGGAACTTCATTGTTAAGTGAGGAGAGGCTGTACTATACAGAAAGTCGCTTGTTATGCAGAGCATTTTGGGCAAATTAGGTTAGTTTTGTCCCAAGATGCAACCCACACCAGTCCACTAACACCCATCTACCCATTTTACTGATGGGAAACACAGACAACTGGTGTAAGGAAACATGCCCAATGTTTCTCCCCTCACTGGGAATCAAACTCGGACACTCACCGTACGAAGCAAGAGCTTTAGCCACCAGGCACTGAGGATTATCATATGGCATACATGTAGCAGGTAGCCTTGTATGGTTTCTTAGTGTTGGGAGTTTATTATTATTATAATCAAAACTAAGCATGAAACCCAGAAGGGCCATAAACCACTGCAGGGTCGGGAGTGCTAACAGTTTAATGTACTTGACCTGAGACTAGTGAGGGTGGAGAGTTTAACCCTTTGAGGGTCGACAGGCCCTCTCCGAAACTCGTTCTCAGGGTCGGCCAAATTTAAAAAAAAAAAAAAATTATTTTTTCTTATGAAAAGATAGAGAATCTTTTCCCGATCATAAAGACACCAAAAGTTTGAAATTTGATAGAAAACTTACGGAATTATGCTCTCGCAAAGTTAGCGGTCTCGGCGATGTTTACGCATCGGCGATTTTGCCCACTTTGAGCCCCATTTTCGGCCAATTTCACTGTACTAGTCGACAAAAAACATGAATATTTTGCTAGAACTCCATTTTTTCTATCGAATGGGTGCAAGAAACCACTCATTTATGAAATTCAACTATCCAGTACAGTGGTCAGAATTTAGCAATTTTGCCAATTTCACACAAATTTCAAAAGATGCCAATTTCCGAATAGGGTCCAGAATAAACAAGAAAGACATTCCTGGCACTAAAATGACATTTCCTCTAGTCATTATTCACGTCTCAAGGCCCCTCTTATATTCTTTTGCTTTCCACTTTGAATTTTTATTTTCACAAAAAATATAAGATTTACTGTTATGCAGACTACTGCATTAGTGTAAAAAATGGTATAAATATTATTGGTGCACTTGTGAAAGAATATTAGACTCACTAGTTGACGTGTATTGCACGCTTGGCACGATTTGTTTACTTTTGAAGTTTGGTAAAAATCGAACATTTCTGCTACTTTGAGCTCAATTTCAAGGCACCTTTCTTTGTAAAACCAGTCAAAATCATCTCTATTTCTGTAATATGTCTTCCATTCTATAAAATGAGACCAAGAAAACTAGAATACAACAATAAATACCATACGAAAATACACTGCAAAGTCGCTGATTTATTAAAAAAAAATGGTCAAAGTTTTTTTTTTCTCATTATGCACTGTGTGCTGCAGGATTTTTTTTAGACTGTGCACACTGACCACATAGACCCATTCTTTCATATGAAGGCCTACCAGCTTTCTCCCACTAGATTTGAGGCCGCTAGAATTTATGAGTACTAGTACGTCAAAAACCCCTACACGTAAGACGTACTAGTACGACGAAAACCCTCAAAGGGTTAACAGAGATAGTAAGGGTAGTGAAAAGTGTGAAAGGAAGTACAGTAGGACCCCCGTATCCATGGGGAACAAATTCCAAATACCTGCCGTGGATACCAAAATCATGGATAGTAGTGTACCCTATATGTAAGTCCTAAACTTACCTAATCCATGGGGAAGTGGAATAGAATTCTTCCTCCGTATGCCATGTGTGCCATAAGAGGTGACTATAATGCTGGGAGCAAGGGGCTAGTAACCCCTTCTCCTGTATACAGTGGAACCTCAAATTTTGAACGTATCACTTATCAAACATTTCAAAAATAGAACCCTTTTCTCGAACCAACTTTGTCCCTATTATCAAACACGCCCCTATTTTCAGACCACCAGGTACCGGACCTGTCTGCCAGCCCGCTCTGTCTGCATCCCCGCGCAGGCGCCATGAGCCAGTCTGGCTTTGTTGATGCTCGAGTGAACACTAACCTGCGCTCTCATTCAAACATTTTATGATTATTTCATTATGTTTAGTGCTTGTGGGACTGTGAAATAAGCTACCATGGGCCCACAGAAACTTGCTAGTGGTACCCCTGTGGTAAAGCAAGTGAGAAACACCATAGATGTGAAGAAGGAAATAATACAGAAGTATGAGAGTGGTGTGAGACTTGCTGAGCTTGCCAAGATGTATGGGAAAAACAAGTCGACCATCGGTTCTATCCTGGCAAAGAAAAAACAAATCAAGGAAGCTGATGTTGCAAAAGGTATTAATATGCTAACCAAAAGAAGACCACAAATACTTGAAGAGGTTGAGTTGTTGTTGCTGGTGTGGATCAAGGATAAAGAGATGGCAGGTGATAGTTTCAGAGATGATTATTTGCGAAAAGGCAAGGAAGTTGCATGCCGATCTGGTACAGAAAACTCTTGGAACCAGTTCAGTGACAGAGCCATGTCCCATTTTAGGGAAATGTTAAAGAGGTACCAGAAACAGAGGACTGTGGACAGTTATTTTGTGAGACAGGGGTCCAGTGACTCTCAAGCTAGTCCTAGTGGTATTAAAAGACAGAAGGGAAGCAACCCCAGAGAGGGCTTTACCTAAAGTCCTCATGGAGGGGGATTCTCCTTCCAAACACTAACCCAAACTCCCTCTCTCCTCCTCCCTATCTTCCAAATGCCATCACTAATCTTCAATAAAGGTAAGTAAAAATGTTATTTTATATTTATATACATAACTGAACACTACAGTATTGTTGTGTGTATATAAAACTGTAATTAATCTCTATAAAATGTATTTTTTTTTGTGAATATTTTTGGGTTTCTGGAACGGATTATTTGTATTTCCATTATTTCTTATGGGAAATATTGCTTCGATTTTCAGACTTTTCGAATTTAGAACTAGCTCCTGGAATGGATTAAGTTTGATATTTGAGTTTCCCTCCAAATTGGAGGGATATGTTGTGTATCTTTATATGTATATGCTTCTAAGCTGTTGTATTCTGAGCACCTCTGCAAAAGCAGTGATAATGTGTGAGTGTGGTGAAAGTGTTGAATGATGATGAAAGTATTTTCTTTTTGGGGATTTTCTTCCTTTTTTGGGTCACCCTGCCTCGGTGGGAGACGGCCGACTTGTTGAAAAAAAAAAAAAAAATTGAGTTTCCACTGTAAACTATTAAATTTAAGAAGAGAAACTTTCGTTTTTCTTTTGTGTCACCTGCCTCGATGGAATATGGCTGGTTTGTTGAAAAAACAAACACACTAATATAAAGTTTAATTGATAAATTATGCAAAATAAGTGAAGAAACATCACTTTTTCACTGATGTGAAACCACTTCATGGCTTCTCTTACACTTTGAAGAACTTCCACCATCACTACTTTTGTACTCTGAGGCCATTATTTAGCAAAATTAAGGTTTTTTTGGGACCATGGTAAACCGTGGATAACAAACTACAAATACTGAACCCATGGATATGGGGGTTTCTGTGTAATCAAAGGTTGTGTAATATATTTGTTGCTGTCAAAAAGTGTTGGGAGTTTATAAGGTCACAAATGGCTACACCAGGGTGAGCTGTGCCTGGGAGCTGTCAGAATAGCTGCTGAGTCTGACTTTGGCTCCCAGCATCATCGAGAGATTGCAGATTTCCACTGCAATCTAACTTTCCAATACACCTTTGAATATCTGTATAATTTTTGTTTTCCATGAGGTATGCATGAGGGGACAATAATACCGTGATTAGAAGAAGAGAAAGAAACCCCCACACACTTCAGCTGAACCAAGCAGTGAAATATGGTGCTTCCATGTCCCACTCTATATTTTACTGTTATAAAGTAAAAAATATAACAGTGGCAGAAAGTGGCAGATTTGCATCTACATCTCTTATTTTATTAGCTAAATAAACATTACATTGCCTTAGGAATATGTGAATTAATCTTCACAAAATGGGATTCGTTTTGATAGTGGAGTCATGGCACAGCCTCAGTAAAATATGTTTACCATACCTCCACTATAACTTTCTTATTTAAACACTTGTAGAAATACAGCTAAAGTACATACCTCACAATTAAATGTACAAGAATGTGTGGTTTAGAAAGAACCGCAAGCAAACACTAGGACGTATTTGTTAGAAAGCGTTTTGGTCCTGGGACTGTAATCACTTCTAACATACAAAAGACTTAAAAAGACAGTATATATAGGCAGAGAATGAGGTGTGAATGACACACAGTGACCTCACTCTCTGCCTATATATACTGTCTTTTTAACCTTTGTGTGTAAGAAGTGATCAGGACAAACTTTTTTTAATATGTCCTAGTGTTTGCAAACGTGTCTTTCTAAACCAAGGTTTATGCTACAAGAATGTATAATTACAATGTACATGAGAACCTCAGTACTTGAACTTAATTTTTTCCAGAAGGCTGTTCGAGTGCCGATCTGTTCGAAAACGGAACGAATTTTTCCCAATCAATTTTCTTTTTGGATGGCTATCATTAATCTTCGTAGGCCCATGGTGGCTTATTTATACAATATAAAAAAAAAATGTGAAGAAACACAAAATATTTACAGCAAAGTTCTGGCAGGTCGTGTCTGTTTGGTTGAGTGCTGAGCAAACGGTCAACTATCAAGTGATTTTTTTTTTACAAAACAAAGCATTCAAATACTAAACTGTTTGAGCAGGGAGCTGTTTGAGTACCGAAGTTTCACTGTATGTATAATAATGTACAATACTGGGTCACCGTACCAGCATTCAGGGCAATGATCCAATCAACTCTTCTTCTAATACTAAGCTTTTGTTATTCTTGTTAGTAATCACCTGAATATTTTCATCAACCCCTTTATACAAGTAATTCATATAAAAATATTAACCGTTTCATCGTCTCAATGTAGATCTACATCAATGAGGCTAGTGTCATATAAGTAGATTTACATTTTAATCACAGAGCCCTCAAATATGCTGTGATTAGTAAATTTTGGATTAGCCACGAGAATGAGTCTGTGCGTTGGGTGTGCACAGGGTTTAGAGCAGGCCGCTTCTGCCTGTCCCAACTACTGGACCACTATGACAAAGTCCTGGATGCTCTAGAAGACAAATAGAATGCAGATGTAGTATACACAGACTTTGCAAAAGCCTTTGACAAGTGTGGTCATGGTGTAATAGCACACAAAATGCGTGATAAATGAATAACAGGAAAGGTTGGTAGATGGATCTACAATGCCCTAACAAATAGAGCACAAAGAGTAGTAATAAACAAAGTCCGAGGCGGATACGGTGAAAAGCTCTGTTCCACAAGGCACAATACTCACTCCCATCCTGTTCCTCATCCTCATATCTGACACAGACAGGGATGTAAGACACAGCACCATATCTTCCTTTGCAGATGACAACCAAATTTGCATGACAGTGTCCTCCACTGAAGACACTGCAAGACTCCAGGTGGACATCAACCAAATCTTTACACGAGCCACAGAAAACAATATGAAGTTCAATGATGAGAAATTTCAATTACTCCAATATGGAAAACGTGAGGAAATTAAAACTATATCGGAGTATAAAACAAATTCCAACCACACAATAGAGCAAACAGCAAATGTAAAAGACCTGGGATTGATAATGTAAGAGGATCTCACTTTCAAAGACCACAATATTGTACCAACTGCATCTGCTTGAAATATGACAGGATGGATAATGAGAACCTTCAAAACTAGGGATGCCAAGCCCATGATGACACTCTTCAGGCCACTTGTTCTATCTAGGCTGGAATAATGTTGCACACTAACAGCACCTCTCAAGACAGATGAAATTGCCAACCTAGAAAATGTACAGAGAACCTTCATGGCACACATGAGTGCGATAAAACACCTCAATTACTGGGATTGCTAGAAGTTACTAAGTAAGTTTATTCAGGTATACACAAATACAGTTACACAGATTATCATACATAGCAGCATGTGTGTAGAGAACCTAGGATAACCCAAAAAAGTCAAGAGTGATTTATTTCCATTGGGGTCCTCTACTCCCTGAAACACAGGTGGGAGAGATACATGATTATATACACTTGGAAAATCCTAGAGAGATTAGTACCAAATTTGCACATAAATATCACTCCATATGAAAGCAAAAGATTGGGCAGAAAATGCAACATCCCCCCAACTTATTGTCTTATCCCATAAGGGACAATACTATAGATCTAACATTTACACATATATATATAGGCACTGGTTATGTTCCTAGAACTTTTGCAGTCTGTGGAACTCCTTGGAACATGGCTCCACACACAGCAGTGTTGTACATTCTACTCAGAGAGAGAGAGAGAGAGAGAGAGAGAGAGAGAGAGAGAGAGTAACAGCTCTTAGCTTGTCAATAAAGTTAGGAATCCTTAACCTGTAAATAGCTTGTCAATAAAGCTAGGGATCCTTAACCTTGTCAAACCATGTGTAAAAAAAAAAAAAAAAAAAAAAAA